>NW_026606917.1:0-242500 GCF_029890125.1 Rhinichthys klamathensis goyatoka | reverse complement strand
CTACAGTAACCCACATAGAAGAACGATGGATCTTCAAGTGCTGAAGATCATTAGACCAAATTATTTATGGCCCAGAGTCTGAAGCTCATTTGTGAGCCAGAAGTTTGTTCCAGAAAGGAAGAGAGCAATAAGGTAATAGGAAAAGCAGCTGGTAGGACTAAGTGCTATGGTATTTGGGGAATTTATCACACACTTTAGAAAGGCTGTGGATGGATGTATGCCTACACAATCAGAGAAACACACACGGCTCCTTCCTGCAGTGCCTATATGTCGAACTTTTGAAGAATACATATGAGTAAGTAGTAATTTAATGAAGTATTTCTATAAAGAAAAACCCAAACTTCCTGAAATGCTCTGGTCAGGCTCAAGCACTTAAATGTTATTAATTACAACTTCATAATTTACACAATGGCAGGAAAAATTAAGAGTATATGACACTTAACAGAATAAGTTTAATATTGCTTATTGAGGAACTGATCAGGCTTACATGATGATGTCAACTTGAAGTTCATTTTGATTTTTATATATTCCTATTATAAGCAGTTTTCTGTCAGGGTGAGATGTTTTACTAATACCACAACATCACACAGTTCACTGCTAATATTTTATACATTTACAAATCAATGTTTTGTTGTTTTCACATGATGTCACTTTCTGGAGGACGATGTCATTAAGGAACGAATCTGTTTTTGAATTCTGAAAATGTAATATTCAACCCAATATACTAGGACATATTACAGGGACATGAAAAGGTAGGCCTACTACAGTAAGGATGACCCACATAAGTCTTTCTAAGTGCTCAAACAATGTGTGAGTGTTTGTATACCTGACAGTTCATACATAACAACCACAACACATTACTCTTGTATATTTAATTCCCCCAAAACAGCTTTAATACTTTGTAACACATTAAACCACGCTACTTTACAACTAAAGACGAGCTTATGCCTTTATTGGCAGTATTATTGACAGATAATCGACTTCTGGAAGACCACACCTACCTGGAAAGCCACCCGACACTGGCGGGTGAGCGGGTGAGCGGGTCACCCACGTGGGGTCAGGCTGTAGCCTTTTCTCTCGCGTAGCGCCGCTTGACTTTACATGGCAAACACACCTGGCGCGCGGGGGGTCACGGACAGACGGGCGTTACGGTCGGTAGCCACACTCACAGCCCCCGCTGTGCGTGTCCGAGGAGGGAGATGATGATGATGAAGAAGAAGAAGAAGGTGGAGGAAGAAGAAAAAAAGAGCAAGCTGATGCAAATGCCAACAAGCCGAACACTTTCACCGTGTTTCCAGACTGCACTCGGCGCCCCTCTTCATTAATATGTAATCCACGAGCTCTCTCGTATGAAAATCCAACTCAAAAGCACGCGCACAAATACGCAGAAACGCCGGCAAAAATATGAAAATACAAGAAGCTTTCATAGGCAGTGAAGCAAAATGGCGACTTTAATACGAAGGAGGAGTAAAAAAAAAAAAAAAAAAACCTCGCGCTGTTGCTAAAGGAGGCACGGGGATATGTTTAGTGCAGTATAATCGAGGGTGGAAGAAGTGAACGCGACGGAAAGAACAGCGGAGGGGAAGAAGAAGGCACAGCGTCGCGCAGTTTCGCCGCAGCCCCGCGATTCCTTTCCTTACCTCGGGATTATTCCGTGTATTTGTTTGATAGGGATATTATCTCCGCGACCGTGTACAGTAACAGTAGGCAATGGGTGCTGGGTCACGCGCGTATCCGCCGCCGCTGCTGCCTTTGACAGTTGTGACTACAGTCGGCAGGGAACTTGCAAACTCTCGCGTTATTATTTATGATCACTCAATTTTGATATTAGGCCAATCATTTTGGTATTTCTGCATAATAAAGCCCCTGCCTGAATGGAAGCGTTTGATGCGGCTCGACGTCATGCCGCTCAGTTATGACGAAAAGGCTTCGGCTACAATGTAGCTTTATATCGCACACATCATTTGATAATGGTCTAAACATTATGACGTAGTCGGTTTTCATAAAGATGACGTAGTTTCTAAGGCAATATTATGAGAATATGCATAGGCCTACCGTTACGACGTCGTCTTCTTTGGATAAAATATTTGTATTTTTTAATCATACTTTTTAATTTTCCCATAGTGCTCCCAAATTATTTTCTTAACCAGTAATTATCTGGAATTTTGGAGTCCAAAATACAAAAATAGCCTAATAATCTTAGAATGTTCTTATGACATCGCATCTCTAAAAAATATTACGTTATTGTTTGTTTCTGCCAAAATAAAACATAACCAATATAATTTGTGTCTACACAGTTATTAAATGGAACTTTTGCATTGAAAATGGTAATATTTTAATTCAATTTACCAAATAATAGGCTAACAAAATACGACTTTTCTCAAATTCTTTTACTTTACCTATAGGCCTATATAGGCTACTCAAATTATTCATAGTTTCTAAATAATCAGAAACGGTCTCACTTTCCACACCTACGTCGCGGGCTCTTTAAAATGGGTAATAGAGACTTTGACCCATCTTTTTTCCCCTCTTCACACTATGACGTAATGTAACTAACTACTATTACTGCGTCCACCAGGAGGGGGAGGCAAATGACTGCTTTTCCGAGGCTGTTGTTGAGATTTCCAAACGAATTATGATTTTATACGGCTGTCAACCCCTCGAGAGAGAAAAAACACCCGAAAGTCTTAATTAGGCAGACAAGCTCTTGGACTGCATGATAACATGCTCTGTTTACTTATCTTATCTGTTTTACAGCATTAGCTTCTTCTTTCCCTTCTCTCATATACACTGTAAAAAAAATATGATCAATAATTTATGACAACGTATGTTTTTACATTGCTTTAACTAATCAAAATAAGTTAAGTAAGTTTATAAGTTATATAAGATTCAACTCGTTTTTTTAAGTCAGTTTAATGTAATTTAAGTTGAAATGACTTACACATGCAAGTTTATTGTACTTAAAAATGTAATGCTGCAACTTCTTTTTTTTTACTGTGTAAGTTTTATTCTCATAAAAGTGTCCACTAGTCAGCAGTAGTGCAGCATTATTTGACAGTATATGAGTTTATGACAGATGATAACAGGCGATGAGCACTTAACACGTCTGTGGGCTGGACAGGCCTGTCCCTCAAACCATAAATCACATGACTTTAATAATGTACATATAAATCCTGTTGGCTTTTGTATGTTATTAATACATCAGTCATTTCAGCACAATTCACCATAGCAGTTTAGAGATACTCAGCTACAGGAAATCATATGTAACGGTTTAGCAAAGCCTTGAATTATATCCACCAGAGGCCATAAAAAGCATGTGAACCCTGTGTTAGCGACTGATGAAGGCCGACCTACTCTGAAATTACAAACAGGGTTACAAAGTACTCTTACATAATGGACAGTTCATCTCATTTGGACACATTCCCATAACCCTGTGGTTATACTGTATGTTAGTCCAGCTGTATTGTACTGCCATGAAATGAAGTAAAGCAAGCTGTGTGAAAAACTGCTCCAACGCTGACTAACTCACTATTGAAATCCAAAAATAACAAAAGACATGGAGAGAAATGTCTTTCTGCTGCTGAGATTGGCAGTGTGCGTGCTATTTTAGTTTGATCAAGAGCTGTTAGTTCAAAGGTAGAGCAGTTTCCGTTGGGTTTGCTGGACGCTCCAGTTTGCATAGAGACTGCGATTCATCTATCAATATCAGTTTACTTTCCAGGGATCTTCGTCTGGGATCCTCAGGGGGTCCACCATTTATAGCTTGATCACAAGCTACTTTTTGTGTGAAAAAAAGTAAACAGAAATACAATATTAAATGCTAGGTAATACTATTTTTGACCAAGGCAAAAGTTTTGAAATGAAAGTCACGCTGAATGTCACCCCTCCCACACTGAAATACATTTATATATTAAAATGTAATTGTACAGTGGTTAGTATTATGAACTATATTTAAAAATAAATAAAATAAAAGGTAAAAAAGCGTGACTCTTTAAATTACATCAATTATGAATATTTGAATGACTTTGAAATGTGAGCATTTTGAAAAATGCATTAATATAGCACTCAATTAAGTGCAATGTAATTTAACTTTACAAGGCCCACTTAGTTATTTAGCTTGTTTTAATTCACAGAATTATTATTTATTTTATTTAAATGTTTTAATATGTAATATTTTTTTATTTATTTTAATATTTTTATTAAACGTTTTATTAATGAAAATATTAAGAGTAATATAAAAAGTTAATATTATTAATGCGTATACATATTTCAATTCATTTTTGATATCAAAATGCTTTTAATGTATTCATTATTTTAAATGTATTATTACAAATGTATTTTACTTTAAAAATCATATTAATAATAATTTTAAACATATACAGTATGTATTTACTGTTTTACAATCCCCACTTCTCTCTTACTTTTTATCTCCGTTTTCCCATCATATAATGCAGCTGAAATGAATGGTTATGGTTGAATACGGATTGAAAACGCATAAATCTGCTGATATATACATTTGTGTGTTGCTGACAAAGCAGAATAATGTGATAGATCTTGAACACCATTAAGCAGATTTCTCAACACTTACTGGTCAGTTTACCATCAGGTGTCCACTTACCTTTGAGTCACGACCCAGTGGCTGCAGGGGAGAGGAAGAGAGTCACGAGAAGACATAAATCATTAATAAGATGGCTTGAGAGATGCAGTAAAGGCTGACTGGTGTGTGTGTGTGCGATACAGTGATGATCGATCACACAGATCTTTCATCTTTAATAGATGGAGTGTGTAACATGTGTTCTGTGGAGCTCAACATGCACAGAACCCAGGGGAGAGTGCAGTCATATATCACAATAGCAGTTCAGGGATCTCAAATAAATGCTGCTGTCACAAGCTCTCTGACAGAGACACATATGCGTCCACGCTGCGCCTGACTAGTTCTGAATTTGCCCCGTCACAGACGCTGTTCTGAATAATGAAAGAGAACATACACGGAAAGCCTTGCTAAAATAGCACAGAGCATTTGTAGACCCTGCCGATCCGGGGGTTTGTTTGCTGGTTTTATAGAGGATCATTTGGATGGTGACTGACCAGCTAAACCACCTGAACACCAGCTTGGCCAAGCTGGGACACCGTATAGACCAGCTTAAACCTGCTAATAGCTTGTTCAAACATGTTTTTCCTGTAGGAGATCATATTACATGCCTATTTAAAGTATCCTTAATTGTTATTACTTCAAGGCATACATGAATTTATGCTGCCTTCAAGTCTTCATGGGATTTATTTCTCTCTGTTCACTTCCTGATGAAAAAACAGGAAGATTTAAAGTGTATTTAATGTGAAAAGAAAAACACGTTACTACTTTTCCCTTAATGGTTACATCACATGTCACACACTGAAACTTTTCTCAAAAATGGTATAAAAGTAAACATGAAAACAAATTTCTAAGAACCTGGCACATGACCTGTTCTGTCTGTCTGTATAATGTTCATATATTTTTTCGGTCACACCTTATATTAGGTGTCTTTAAATATGATGCACTTAAAGCTGCAGTAGGGAGTTTTGAGAAAACGTTGACTTAGCCTGAAAATTTGAACAAGCACAACTTACAGGTCCCACCCCCTTGCTCTCTGCTGCGCTACAGCCCTCCCTCCACAGCTCGTCCTCCACAGCGGAGCCCGTCGTGAACGCGCAGGCTAGTAAACAGGGCCACCGATGACGGCGGATAAAAAGTTATATGGCACATTCACTAATAGGGAC
The DNA here is from genome assembly GCF_029890125.1 of Rhinichthys klamathensis goyatoka. Taxonomy (NCBI): domain Eukaryota; kingdom Metazoa; phylum Chordata; class Actinopteri; order Cypriniformes; family Leuciscidae; genus Rhinichthys; species Rhinichthys klamathensis. The sequence goes on along the minus strand of NW_026606917.1, from coordinate 236,743 downwards.
TAAACGTCAACAATATGCTTTACATTAACTATGGCCTGGCCATACTTTGACTACAAACTTGGTCCTCAAATCATTATGTATTTTGCAATACATGTAACTTTATAACGTTGCACTCTTTCTATAAGTTATAAATAGCTAGTAAGATAACGTTAATATAACGATATATAATGCTAGATAAGGTGTGCTAGTGCATCATTTCAGCAACATGACAAGCCAGTGAATTAGCAGGTTTCAATTGTTGCTTAGCAGAGTGCGTGACATTTTATCTACATGTTATGCGGCTAGAGTTTTGACACCGAGTCAATGGGCTCTGTGTAATTATTTCTTTTTCGCTTGTTTATCATCATCGGTCTTTTTCCCTTTACCTCTTTGTTTTATGAGCAGGTGTCACTCGAGAATTGGCAGTTTAGGTTGTTTCTCCGTCATAAGCACAGCTGCAGCACGCCGGCAATCTTGAGTTTGAACGACGGCTCGCGCTGTGCAAGAGAGGGGTGTGATCAGCGCTTACACGAGCGTGATTGACACTGCTAAGACATTCCGCCTGGCTCTGATTGGTTGTTTCTGACCGGGAGCGTGTATTTCTGCAAATGGCAATAGGACCACTGGGAGGAGCCAGAAGAGCTTGATTTTTACACAGATTATCTGTCTCATATTCTACTGTCAGGACATAATGACAGTTTTAACAAATATGTAAAAAATATTTTTTTACAAAAGCTACCTACAGCAGCTTTAATAAAAAGTCAAGTGCAAGGCAAGGCAAGTTTATTCATATAGCACATTTTATACACAATGGTAATTCAAAGTGCTTTACATAGAAGAAATTAAAATAATCAAAAGAAATAAGAATAATTAAAACAGTTTAGAATAAAACAAAATAATATACAGTACAAACAGTCGGACGAACAGTGGCACAGTGCACTTCTTCTTCTTCTTCTTCACAGTGCTCATCCAGTAAATGCATAGCTAAACAGATGTGTTTTGAGTCTGGATTTGAATGTGACTACTGTAGGAGCACATCTGGTCTCCTCTGGAAGCTGGTTCCAGCTGCGGCTGGCATAATAGCTAAAAGCAGACTCTCCATGCTTAGAGTGAACCCTTGGTGTTTCTAGCTGATGTGATCCTAATGGTCTGTTGGGTTTATATTCAGTGAGCATATCTGCAATATATTGAGGTCCTAGCCCATTTAATGATTTACTGTATATACCAGTAATAATACTTTAAAATCAATCCTAAATGTAACTGGGAGCCAGTGTAAAGACCTGAGGACTGGTGTGATATGTTCATATTTTCTGGTTCTGCTCAACGTTCTGTATGAGCTGCAACTGTCTTATGGTCTTTTTAGGAAGGCCAGTGAGGAGTCCATTACAATAATCCACCCTGCTGGTGATAAAAGCATGCACAAGTTTCTCTAAGTCTTGACTGGAAACAAAGCATCTAATTCTTGCAATATTTTTGAGATGATAGTATGCTGATTTAGTTGCTTTGACATGACTACTGAAACTAAGGTCTGACTCTAGAGACACACCAAGATTCCTGACTTGATTTTTAGTTGTTTGACCCCTAGAGTGAAGGCATGCGTTCACCTTGAGAACTTTATCTTTGGTTCTTTCTCATTATTTGGCTCATTGGGAGCATATACAGGTCCTTCTCAAAAAATTAGCATGTTGTGATAAAGTTCATTATTTTCCATAATGTAATGATAAAAATTAAACTTTCATATATTTTAGATTCATTGCACACCAACTGAAATATTTCAGGTCTTTTATTGTTTTAATACTGATGATTTTGGCATACAGCTCATGAAAACCCAAAATTCCTGTCTCCAAAAATTAGCATATCATGAAAAGGGTCTCTAAACGAGCTATTAACCTAATCATCTGAATCAACTAATTAACTCTAAACACCTGCAAAAGATTCCTGAGGCTTTTAAAAACTCCCAGCCTGTTTCATTACTCAAAACCGCAATCATGGGTAAGACTGCCGACCTGACTGCTGTCCAGAAGGCCATCATTGACACCCTCAAGCAAGAGGGTAAGACAGAAAGAAATTTCTGAACAAATAGACTGTTCCCAGAGTGCTGTATCAAGGCACCTCAGTGGGAAGTCTGTGGGAAGGAAAAAGTGTGGCAAAAAGCGCTGCACAACGAGAAGAGGTGACCGGACCCTGAGGAAGATTATGGAGAAGGACCGACTCCAGACCTCGGGGGACCTGCGGAAGCAGTGGACTGAGTCTGGAGTAGAAACATCCAGAGCCACCGTGCACAGGCGTGTGCAGGAAACGGGCTACAGGTGCTGCATTCCCCAGGTCAAGACACTTTTGAACCAGAAACAGCGGCAGAAACATCTGACCTGGGCTACAGAGAAGCAGCACTGGACTGTTGCTCAGTTTTGCATGTCATTCGGAAATCAAGGTGCCAGAGTCTGGAGGAAGACTGGGGAGAAGTAAATGCCAAAATGCCTGAAGTCCAGTGTCAAGTACCCACAGTCAGTGATGGTCTGGGGTGCCATGTCAGCTGCTGGTGTTGGTGCATTGTGTTTTATCAAGGGCAGGGTCAATGCAGCTAGCTATCAGGAGATTTTGGAGCACTTCATGCTTCCATCTGCTGAAAAGCTTTATGGAGATAAAGATTTCATTTTTCAGCACGACCTGGCACCTGCTCACAGTGCCAAAACCACTGGTAAATGGTTTACTGACCATGGTATTACTGTGCTCAATTGGCCTGCCAGCTCTCCTGACCTGAACCCCATAGAGAATCTGTGGGATATTGTGAAGAGAAAGTTGAGAGACGCAAGACCCAACACTCTGGATGAGCTTAAGGCCGCTATCGAAGCATCCTGGGCCTCCATAACACCTCAGCAGTGCCACAGGCTGATTGCCTCCATGCCACGCCGCATTGAAGCAGTCATTTCTGCAAAAGGATTCCCGACCAAGTATTGACTATTGAGTGCATAACTGAACATAATTATTTGAAGGTTGACTTTTTTATTTTTTATTAAAAACACTTATTTTATTGGTCGGATGAAATATGCTAATTTTTTGAGACAGGAATTTTGGGTTTTCATGAGCTGTATGCCAAAATCATCAGTATTAAAACAATAAAAGACCTGAAATATTTCAGTTGGTGTGCAATGAATCTAAAATATATGAAAGTTTAATTTTTATCATTACATTATGGAAAATAATGAACTTTATCACAATATGCTAATTTTTGAGAAGGACCTGTACATGTTGAACAGGAGTGGCGCAAGAATTGAGCCTTGAGGGACTCCGCATGTCATGGATGTCCACTCAGACATATGGTCTCCTATACTCACATAATAACCTCTCCCTCCTAAGTATGACCTGAACTATTTTAGGACTGTCCCAGAAAGCCCCACCCAGTTTTCCAGCCTGTCAAGAATAATGTTGTGATCGACAGTGTCAAATGCAGCACTGAGGTCGAGTAGTACCAGCAATGATAATTTGCCTATTTAAGTGAATATCGTTTATTATCTTTATGAGCGCTGTCTCTGTGCTGTGATGCGGTCGTAAACCAGATTGAAAATTGTCAAAGTATTATTCATTCGAGCTTAAGAATTTGTTCAGCTGATTGAAGACAACTTTTTCAATGATCTTGCCTATGAAAGGAAGATTTGAGATCGGTCTATAGTTGCTTAAGATGGTCTTATCCAGATTGCTCTTTTTCAGGAGGGGCTTGACAACGGCAGTTTTCAGGGAGTTTGGAAAACTCCTAGAGAGAAGTGAGGCATTTACCACTTCTAGGAGATCTGCTTCTAAGCTGTTTAACACACTTTTGAAAAAAGATGTGGGAAGTGCGTCAAGGGCGCAGGTTGATGTTTTAAGGTGCTGTACGGTTTCTTCCAAAATGTTGCCATCAATTTCTTCGAAATCAGACATAGTAACTACTTTCTCAGGTAGTGGTCTGATGTGTCTGACCCCAGAGCAACTCAATGATGCGCTGATCACCTTTCTGATATTATTGATTTTCTCAGAGAAGAAAGAAGCAAACTCACTGCACTTGCTGTCTGAGAGCATTTCTCTGGGAATCTGGCTTGGGGGGGTTTGTCAGTCTCTCTACAGTAGCAAAAAGAGTGCGTGTGTTGTTTAAGTTGCTGTTTATAATATTCAAGAAGAAAGTCTGTCTAGCTTTGTGTAGATCCATATAGAAAGCATGGATTCTGTCTTTGTAGATGTTATAATGGACTACAAGTTTTGTCTTCTGCCACATTATCTTTTCATATTTTGCACTGCTGTTGAGTTTCTCCAAGGTGCTTTTTGTCAACAACTCTTCTTCCTGACTTTCACTGACTTTTCAAGGAGAAAATAAACAGAGTCAGCAGAAATGCTTGGTGTTAAAGATATAGCCTTCAGAAATAGCACACTAGTGTTCTCATTTAAGCATCTCTTCTTGACAGACACAGATCTAGCTTCAATGGCAGGAGAGATCAATATATCAAAGAAAATACAGAAATGATCAGACAGTGCTACATCCTTAATAACAATCGATGAGATGTTTAGACCCGTACTGATAAGTAAATCTAGAGTGTGTCCACGATTGTGTGTGGGTCCATGTACATGCTGAGTCAGATCAAAAGTTTTTAAAACAATCTTGATTTCTTTTGCCATGTTGGTTTCTGCATTATGTGAATGTTAAAATCTCCAGTAATAGCAAAACAGTCAAACTCTGAGGAAATTGTTGATAGCAGTTCTGTAAAGTCCTCAGCAAAGGCTGGAGAGTATTTTGGAGGCCTGTAAATAATGATAAGTAAAATGTGTGGAGCACCTTTTAACACATACCCAGATATTCGAAAGACGGGTAATTCCCAAATGATTTTTGCTTATTGATAGACATCTTTAAAAAGAGCAGCTACACCCCCACCATTGCGAAACACTTGTGCTGCTATTGAGGTGGGATATGTTGTGTAGGTTAAGGACGTTTAGTGGAATGCGTTGGTTTAAGGGTGGGTTAAGGGGTCAAGTGTCATTATAGATATAATTAGCCTACAGAATTAATTAATTACATGCAGGTATTTTTCAAATATAAGTACAATGTAAAAACATGTGTACACAATAAGTGCATTGTCTCAAATGATTCATTTAAATGTTAGTGCATTGTAGTTAAATACGCTTAATGTAAAGTGGGACCCATTTTTCCTTTTGGTTGCACTTTATTTTACAGTACGTGCACTTACAGTGTACTTGCCTAAGAAAGTACTGGGTAATACGAGGTAACAATGGGTTAAGGTTAGGTTTAGGGGTGGGTTCCGGGTTAGTACCTTTATTACACAGATATGCAGTTACTATATTAAGAACATAGTATGTAGGGGAACAGGACTATGAAATAAAGTGCTATACTTTTCATTTTCTTGTCATTAGTCCTGATATTCACGACACTGTGGTGGTGCTCATGTGCAACTCATAGACAATCATTCATTCGGACATGACTTGAAGGCTACACACACTGTATTTCTGAGGCAAAATATTTTCAGGTGGCAGATTTGCTGCTGGTTCTGGGAATGAGACAAAATACCCTCTGGACAGTGTCCCACGGCTCAAACTGCCCTCTGTACTGTCAGCATTTGATTGGTTAAGCCATGTGGCAGCCAATGAGGCATAACCCCTGAGCTCCAGCGCTGTCAGATACTGTCACATAATGTCACGGGCTGCTTATAATGTGCACATTTGTGTGTGTCTGTGTTCCAAAAGCACAGATAATTATGCAGCTGCAATACTCCATGTTGTGAGGTAATTGCCTCTCAAGGTGGCGGTGGAGATCGAGCGCTCTTTAATTATCTGTTTGTGTGACAGCTGCTTCCACAAGTGACACTCAGAGACACAAAGGTGCGTGCCAGACGCACTGGTCTGTTCTCTGTCGCAGAACTGCACAGTCACTCAGGACGCCGGGCTGACAATATTCCCTGCAGGGGAAAAGGGAACAGGTGGTGAAAGAGAGATAATATGTGGAGAAATGACCTAAGAAGTTTGTATTGTGGTGTAGTGTTTATGTTAAGTGGATGGCAAACCTGAGAATTCAATGTCCTCTGATGCCATAAAACAGCTTTTAAGTCTAGAACATTCTAATCTTATGCTTATTATAAACACACAAGAATTTCGTTGAATTCATAAACCTGAAGTCCCTCTCACTGGAAGAGAAGAAATCCATGATTGGTTGTTAGATTTATCACTAAGAGGTGCATTAGAATGTGTGAAGATTGAAAGTTATCCCATGGCTGTAAGTCTACAGATTCATGATTTTTTATCAATTTAATAATGAATGTCGAATTCAGAAATCAAGTAATTAAATAAATGAAAACGTGTGGGGAAAAAGCCAAATCAGTCACAATAGGCCACTGGGATTTCTTCTGATGCGCCTGGTGACCTGCTTTATTTCATGAATGTTAGTGTCTGTCTGGATCCCAAAATGTATTTTGTAAACAAAAGATTACATTGTGAATTTAACATGACCTATGCTGTCTATTTATCAACTGAATAATTTTAAAGAAATGGATGTTTAAATGCAGTTGTCGGGACCTTACTTGTCCTGTGGCCAATTTTCAGGCATTCCTCTGGACTGGCATTGAATCACTAGAGTCATGGTGAGTCTGGGACATATTGAGTCATCAGCCACCCAAAATTTTATTATTTAACCTACCTCCCAAAAAAAAAAAAGTTTTTATTAGGGCTGTCAAATGATTAATCGTGATTAATCACATCCAAAATAAAAGTTTTTTTTACATAATATATGTGGGTGCACTGTGTATAATTATTTTATATATATAAATACACACACATGCTTGTATATATTTAAGAAATATTTTCATGTATATACTGTATATAGATTTATATATAATTTATATTATATATAAATATAAATATTTTATATATAAACAATACTTTTTTCTTAAATATACATGCATGTGTGTGTATTTATATATATACAAAATAATTATACACAGTGCACCCACATATATTATGTTAAAAAAATATATATTTTGGATGTGATTAATCACGATTAATCATTTGACAGCCCTAGTTTTTATGTATGTCTCCTAGCTCATATATATCATGGGAACAAACTAGTAATGACTCAAGTGTTACTACATACTTCTAAATCAATTTTCTCAAAGTATACTATTTAAAAGTTCACCAAAAATCTCAAACGCTTGAAATGACTTTTGTGTTTGGTTTCACAAATCATGACTAGATCATGTAGTAACACTTGAGTCATTACTAGTTTGTTACCATGATCTTCACTTTTGAATACTAATGAATTTATGTTACTAATGAAAAGTCAATAAAGAGTAGAATCTTCTAATCACTCACAAGATATGCACACACACACACACACACACACACACACACACACACACACACACACACACACACACACACACACACACACACACACACACACACACACACACACACACACACACACACACACACACACACACACACACACACACACACACACACACATATATATGAGCTAGGAGACATACATAAAAACATATTTTTTTGGTAGGTTAAATAATAAAATAACTGTATATGGCATTTGGGTGGCTGATGACTCAATATGTCCCAGTACTCACCATGACTCGAGTGATTCAATGCCAGTCCAGAGGAATGCCAGAAAATTGGCCACAGGACAAGTAAGGTCCCGACAACTGCATTTAAAAATCCATTTCTTTAAAATTATTCGGTTGATAAATAGACAGCATAGGCTAATTATTAACAGCTTTCTCAAATCATAAGTCTGCTATGCTATTACATATTGATAATGTAAACAACCTTGTGTATTCGTTTATAGTAGCAGTTAAAATGTTAATGTCATTTGTCCTGCATTGGTTATTGATTAGTTTTGCATGAATTATGAAACTTTTTCAGTAGTTCTCTGGGAAGCATTAAAAAAATTGTAGTTATTGATTAGTTAATAGTGAAGTACACTTTCATCTGTGCGCTATTACTTACTAGTTCGTTAATCAGAGTTTCTTGTTAGTTAATAGTAGTTACTAGATGTTAATATTGTGTTAATCATTGGTTCTTGTGTAGTTATTGATTAACGAAGGAACCGTATTCTAAAGTGTTACCCAAAATATTTCTCAAAAGAAATATGCATTTTGTGATACATACAGATCCTTTCATCAAGTTCAATTAAAATTTTGCGAAATAAAGTAAAAATTGCAAGAAACAGTCAGAACTGTGTTTTATAAACTCGGAATTCTGAGAAAGTCTGAATTGCAAGATATGAATTCACAATTCTGACTTTAAAGGTAGGGTAGGCAATCTTGAAAGGCTAGCAATAGCATGCTAGCTTTGAAAACATCCCATCCTCCCTTTAGAGCGTCTCCAAAGCCACGCCTCCTCCAAAGCGCATTAACATGTACAGCAGAGTTTGCTAAGTGTCACGAGAGACGGTGTTATGTCTCTAAGCACATAACATTACAATAATAATGAACGTAAACAACTTACAGAGCTCTTACTTGAATCTCCCGACTGCAGCAGATTAATTTCGGTGTTGATAGCGTTGACATAGAAACGCAAAAATCGGGACGTGAACAGCTCCAGGTAGAACGTCATGTGTTGCCATCTTGTAACTAGGTAGTTACGACATGGCGTGAACCCAACATAGGCTCGCTGTTTTGGTTCAGGAGGAACAACAAAAACAACCAAAAAAAAAAAATGCCTACCCTACCTTTAACACAAAATTGTGACAATTAAAGTTGCAATTACCTTTTTTTTCCTGTGGCAGAAATAGGCTTCCGACAACATGTAAGGCTAATTCTGTAAAAGGATATGGATAAGTTGCTAACAAACTGATACATAAATATTGTGTCCAATTCGTCAAGTACTTGTGTCCTTACGTCAGCAACTTCACATTTGAGGTATGAATATGTGTAATGTATTCTAAAAACCTGAAAACTCATAAGGGAACTATGGCTTGAAAATGGAAATTTTGTTACGCGTTTTAGCTTACAAACCGAACAGCTCTTTTGATTATTGAATGATTTCGAGAGGTTTTAGAAGCGGTTTCAAAACATGAAAATGAGAAGGGGAGAAATAATGGATGTGGGCCAGATGCACACAGTGGGAAATAAACTGGTGATTAAAGGAATGTGGAGGAGTTTCAGGAAGATCATAAAGAATGGCTGTCTTTCAAAACCTAAGTGGGCTGCTTAACTAAACAGTGTTTTTAGGCATCATAGCCAGGTTTCAATGCATCAATCATGTTAAGCTAGTGGGCTAAGCAGAAGCGAAGGCTAACTGAAACACAAAAGAAGGGGAGTGTTTAATTTGAACTTAAGTAGCTTCAGTCAATTTTTATTATGTTATTTTAATATTTTTTATTTATTTATTTTTTGCGGTGTGTCACTGCAAAAAAAAAAAAATATTTTCATATGAAGATGTAGCCCAGTGTAGCCTACTCTGGCTCATTTAGTCAGGATAAATAATTCATTTGAGTTGTATTAATTCAACCCACCAAGGCAGCTCACTTGGTTTTGAGAGGGTGAAAAAGACTAAAGTTGGCAACAAGAAAGACAATAGGTTTGAGATATAGTTAAGCTAAAATAAATATTTTCACCCATGGCATGTGTACTTTTTTTTTTACTGTGGGCCTGCTGAAGTGAATCAGCCTCCTGTAGTGTGACCAGGAGAAGCTTGAGGTATTCAGACACACAGCTCAGAGGACCCTCATGAATTAAATAGCATGCCGACTAACTCTCAGCCTGCGCTGCACTGGTGCGAAGAGATTCTGCACTGCGGGAGCGGACAGAACACCTGTGGATGTGTGAGAGAGAGAGATGGGAAAACCGGTGCACTGCAGGACTTGTAAAATCAACTTTTTCTGTTTTGGTGCATGTAGTGTTATATTAAGTTGTATTAAATCAAAGCATTCGTCAAAACAGAAAACAGTGTTTCATTTGTTAACGAAGCAGTGTTTTTTCAAATATGCATGAATCGTTCTCACTTTCTTGCACATAAGGTTTTTTTCTGAAATAACAATTTTAATTAATATGACTATTTAACTATTATGAAGTGAGTGACAAACAAACAAAATGAACAAATGACAACAAACAAATGAAATGTCTTGTTACTGAAAAAGAATTTGAGTGAATGATTCAATGATTCACTCAAATTTAAGGACTAATTGTCCTTAATGGTTTCCTCAGAGATATTAAGCAGCACAACTGTTTTTAACATTTATTACATACAATTTTTCTTGAGCAGAAAATCTGCATATTAGAATGATTTCTGAAGGATCATGTGACATTGATAATGCTGTGCCATTACTGTAATAAATTACATTTTAAAATACATTCAAATAGAAAACTGTAATATTTGTTATTTATATTATAATCTTTATAATAATCATATTATAATTTTCTTTTATAATGTTTCACAATATTACTGTCACGGTTGGTTGCAGGAAGGGAGAGAAGAAGCAGGATCTATTTGCAGCAGTCACTTTTATTTACAAAAGAAAACAAACACTGGAGACCAGGAGAGATCAGGAGATGAAGCAACCCAACATAATACAGATGAGACCAGACCATGAACTGAAACAAACGTGGATTAAATACACAGAACAAAATGACATGATTAACTAGGTGTAACACATGAGGGCCCATCAAAAACTATGAAATCAAACAAAGGAAAACTCAGACCAGGACAAAACAGGGAAAAACACAGATGAAACCTGACATTTACACCCTTCCCCAGTAGGCGCCTCCTGGCACCATAAACAAAAACATCACCAAAGTGGAGGGGAGAGGGTTACCAAAACTCTGTGGGTGGGAAGGAGGGCTAAAAGGTAACACAAGTCCATAGGGGTGCAAGGAGAAAAGTCCAAGGAGACTCTGAATGGACGCTATGGCTCTCCCTGACGATGCCGAAGAAACGGCTGCCCACAGCTGAGCTCTGTGTGGTGATGAGCAGAGCGGAGGTCAGAGTCAGAGTCAGGGAGGCTGGAGAACCAGGCGAAGCCGGAGGGACAGGGTGACGCCGCAGGAGGAGCCAGGAGATCCGAGACAAAGGAGTTTGGCTGTTGGGCGGGACCAGCAGAGACAAAGGAGCTTGGCTGTTAGGCGGGGCTAGTGTAGACAAAGGAGCTTGGCTGTTGGACGGTACCAGCGGAGACAAAGGAGCTTGGCTGTTGGGCAGGACCAGTGGAGACAAAGGAGTTTGGCTGTTGGGCGGGGCTAGTGTAGACAAAGGAGTTTGGCTGTTAGGCAGGACTAGCAGAGATAAAGGAGTTTGGCTGTTAGGCGGTACCAGCGGAGACATAGGAGCTTGGCTGTTGGGCAGGACCAGTGGAGACAAAAGAGTGTGGCTGTTGGGCGGGACCAGCGGAGAAAAAGGAGCTTGGCTGTTGGGCAGGACCAGTGGAGACAAAAGAGTGTGGCTGTTGGGCGGTACCAGCGGAGACAAAGGAGCTTGGCTGTTGGGCAGGACCAGTGGAGACAAAGGAGTTTGGCTGTTGAGTGGGACCAGCAGAGACTAAGGAGTTTGGCTGTTGAGCGGGACCAGCGGAGACAAAGGAGCTTGGCTTTTGGGCGGGACCAGCAGAGACAAAGGAGCTTGGCTGTTGGGCGGGACTAGCAGAGATAAAAGGAGCTTGGCTGTTGGGCGGGACCAGCGGAGACAAAGGAGCTTGGCTGTTGGGCGGGATTAGCAGAGATAAAGGAGCTTGGCTGTTGGTCAGGACAAGCAGAGACGAAGGAGCTTGGCTGTTGGGCGGGATCAGCGGAGATGAAGGAGCTTGGCTGTTGGACGGGGCTAGCGGAGACAAAGGAGCTTGGCTGTTGGACGGTACCAGCGGAGACAAAGGAGCTTGGCTGTTGGGCAGGACCAGTGGAGACAAAGGAGTTTGGCTGTTGGGCGGGACCAGCAGAGACAAAGGAGCTTGGCTGTTGGGCAGGACTTAGGGAGACAAAGGAGCTTGGCTGTTGGACGGGGCTAGCGGAGACAAAGGAGCTTGGCTGTTGGGCGGGACCAGCAGAGACAAAGGAGCTTGGCTGTTGGGCAGGACAAGCGGAGACAAAGGAGCTTGGCTGTTGGGCTGTATTAGCAGAGATAAAGGAGCTTGGCTGTTGGGCGGGACAAGCGGAGACGAAGGAGCTTGGCTGTTGGGCGGGATCAGCTGAGACGAAGGAGCTTGGCTATTGGGCGGCACCAGCGGAGACGAAGGAGCTTGGCTGTTGGGCGGCACCAGCGGAGACAAAGGAGCTTGGCTGTTGGGCGGGACCAGCGGAGGCAAAGGAACTTCGGTTTTGGGTGGGACCAGCGGAGACAAAGGAGCTTGGCTGTAGGGCCGGATTAGCAGAGATAAAGGAGCTTGGCTGTTGGGCGGGACCAGCGGAGACAAAGGAGCTTGGCTGTTAGACCTAGCACTAGGTCAGTGGCGGGCATGGGCTCTGTTTCTGGGTCCATGGCGGGCATGGCGAGGGACTAGATGGGCTCTGAAAGATGAGTGGGGACTGGTTTGGGTGCTGTAGGGTTGGGACCCTCCTCTCTCTCACATACGGTGGAGGGGGATCCACAGTGAAAAAGCACCCATTCCACATACTTACAAAGCGTCCAGCGAGGACCATCTCCAGGCAGACGTGTTTTCGTCTGGGCATTGAGTCCTGACCAGAAAAACATGGAGGCTGTCGTCAGGGTAACGAATGAGGTGAGCCAGATCTAAGAAACTCTGAGTGTGGTCCTCGAGGAAGTGATCCCCCTGTGAGAGATGGAGGATCCATCCTGCTGCTAGATCCATCAAATTGGGTCAGTTTCTCTGTCACTGCTGGTTGCAGGAAGGGAGAGTAGAAGCAGTATCTATTTACAACAGTCAATTTTATTCACAAAAGACCAAAACAAAAAACACACTGGGGACCATGAAAGAGCAGGAGATAAAGCATCCCAACATAATACAGACGAGAACCAAACATAAGCTGAAACAAATGGGGATTAAAGCACATGAGGCCAAATCAAAAACCATGACAACAAACAAAGGAAAACTCAAACTAAGACAAAACAGGGAAAACACAGAGGAAATCAGACAATTAATGATTTGATCGAAGAAATGTAGCCTTGGTGAGCATGAGAGAATTCCAAAACATGTTTTTAAATTTTGAACAGTAGTATACATTTATATTTAAGATTTATGTTTAGATTTAAAATTTAGATGCATTTTTTTTTTAAAATATATTGAACACAGTTAACTTTGCATTTGGATGACCATGCTATAATTATTTCAATCAATTGTGAAAGAGAAAATTTCCATATGAAAAATCTTTATTTTTTAAAACTTTATTCCAAAACACACATATACATCTGTCTTTGCCACACCATGTCTTGAATAATCATGTTGGTAGCAGGTCGTTACATAACCGATGTTCATTTCCCTCATTTTTGCATAACAAGATTGAAAAGAAACCCATTGCTTGTCTGGAGAGAAAAAAATGATTGTGTGTCAGGATGCAGGAATCAGCAAAACACTCTGGCAAACCATCTTTTATTATGTCAAAACAATTTCAGAGAGAATTCCGGCCTGTCAGTCCCACTTTTAACCTGGATGGACTGAACTGGTTTGTGTCAACTGGACAGATTTCCGTCAGCTTTGAGTACATTGTGAAAAAGCACTGAACAATGACTGGTGTCATGAGCATCAGATAATCACTCCGAGATTCCAACTGCTTTGTGAAAATGAAATTTTACTGTAACTCAGCCCTGTTCTCTAAACACAGACAAACATTCCAGCCTCCTAAACAAACATGCTATTGCATCACAGTGAAGTTCAGTGGAGCGTTCAGGATTTTACCGAACTAATGGCAAAATCACAAAATGGAAAGAATTACAGTATTCTCTCCAAAAAAAGGTAATTTATCATACCAGAGGAAATATAGAAAATACTTAACATGCCTTCTTGCGTTCTTGATGATAACAAACCTCATTACTCAAAAGGCTAATTCACACAGCTAGCTACATTTCAATCATTTAAAGTTGACTTTTGGATTTAGTATGTTGGGAAACACAACTGCCATGTTCAAACTGAACCAACAAAAGCCAACATGGTTAAATATCCCAATGACCGAACCAATGAAACCCAACAACTATTTGGTGTTCTCTTCAATCTACTGCTCTGTCTTTACAAAAGTTCACCTGAAAGAAAAAAAAGTGAATATACTTGCAGAGTTACGAATTGCTTCATCTTGGAACGAGACACCAAATTGAGCTAGAATCTAGAAGCATTTGATTGCGTAGAGTATGTTGCAGACCTAAAGATTCTGATTGTAAGGTAGCTACTCTAAAAACAGCCATGCAGACATGTGGCAGCGCCTTACATTATTGCTTTGTAAAGGAGGACAACTGGGACTTCTACGAGTGACAATGATCTAGACACATACTGTAACTCCTACAGTAAAGGTATATTCATAGTCAGGTTATTTGATATATTAGGAGAAAACCTAAACATCTACATTGTGTGCAAGATTTCAACATGACACTGAAATCAAAAATATAAATTAGTGCATTCATGAAGGTAACAGCAGGAATAACATAGAAAGCAATAGAACATCCTGAGAAGGAAATAAAATGGTGGTTGGTTTTTAAGTGTGCACATTTGATATAATTAACATTCAATGTTAATTTTTAAACAAATTGTCATTAATATCCAGTTTCAGATCATGTAGTCATTGTTTTTGTCAGTGTGAACGTCCCTTTAGTCTGTTGTGTAGAATTCAGGAATGGGGAAATGTTGGATAATCAAACTTCATGCCCTATTCTACATATAATTCTCTTTCTTACATCTGCAAATGGAATGATACAATCTATTGTGAGAGGTAGGAGGAGGAATTTTCTGTTGTTCCCACACTTGTAGAAACAGGATTTATTCAGCACTGCATCTACATCCATTCTGAGCGAGTGATGCTGGGTCAAAAGAGCAGGGCTATCAGACATCTGAACACTTTAAACCTCAGGGAATCAAGAGGTGTTGCTCCCGTAACATGATCTGAGATTTGGATCTGAGATCAACTTCTTAAGTGGTCTTGATCCAATCCATGTCCTTGCTCTTGTCTGACAGAGCTCTGCTTGGTTGTCTAGGTTTTGTAGAGATGAGGTGAGACTTGAATCGTATCACTATATTACAGTTTTAGAGTCCGACTTTGTCCTTTTGAGTCTTTGAAACCCCATCCAGTTTTGCATAAAAAGACGGTCCTGTCTGTTAAATTGGTGTGGAGTTAACAGTCTCCTCTACAGCTCCACCGCCAGGCAGATTCTCTCTCTCTCTCTGACTGTCTGTCTGTAGCAGGAACAAGGACTCTTGTATCCGCCAGGAAGACGAGAGAGCTGCCAAAAGGATAGTGAGCTAAGAAATGTTGCCGAAGGAAGCTGTAAAGAGAGAAAAGAGACCGAAGAATGAAAAAGAGCATAAATTATTCATGTGATTGGAGGAAATAACATGCAGAGAAGGGATGTGCATCACAGAACCTCTGTTGTTAGACATTTACTCACTATGTCAAACTTTACCTTCTCATCTACAAGATCCCTCTGGACCTCCATGTTCTCCCAACTAATGTGCATGTTATCAGGGAGATATTCAAAGCCTTAAAAACACCCCCATATATAACCATGTATCAGGTGCACATTTCAGATGTGAAGGCTGTTCCTAGTAAAGGTACACTCTTAAAAATAAAATGGCAATTGAAGAACCTTTCAGTGAGTAGTTCTCAAAAGAGCAATTTTTTAGTGTGAAGAACATTAAAGGTTCTCTAAGCGATCCTGGGTGATGTCACTTCTTGTTGACGTTCGAACTATTGTCAAACAAAACGGAGGCTAGCTAGACCCTCCCTCCTCCTCATCCGCACACTAGCCCCCCAAACCACACCCCCAAACCCTTCTTGTCGGTCATTGGCTGGAACAGTTTGTTATGTTTCGGGGAGCGGGTCGCCGCAGTTTGTTTTTGTTGCTGTTTGTGGAGCCTGGGCTGTCTACAGAGATCGCGTTTCTTTACAGTGTGTTCAGGGGACAGGCAGCCAGTGGTTAGTGAGGAGATGTTTGCTGTGTGTGACAACAAATGTTTTGGCCTAAAAAACGCGTGACATCGCTTAGAGCACCTTTAATCTAAAGATCAACCTTTTTCCACTATAAAGAACCTTTTTTGCTATCGAAAAACTTTTTGGATTTTAAAAGTTCGAATCATTGATGCCAATAAATAACCTTTATTTTAAGATACCTTTATTTGTCCACAATCCCAAGGGAGTATGTATAGGAGTTTCATTTAAAAAATTGCAAATCTAATGAAAAAAAAAAAACTACTTTAACTAATATCTGTGTGTGCAACATTTTAGCCCATTTACAGTCTCTCCAAAGTCTCCTTATAGGGATAGTTCACCCAAAAATTAAAATTATTTAGTCATTTACTCACCCTGATGTCTTCCTAACCTGTATGACGTTCTTTCTTCTGTGGAACATAAAAGATGTTTTGAAGAATTTTCACACAATTGAGGTCAATGGTAACCAAAACCGCTTGGTTGCCAACATTCTTCAAAATATCTCCTTTATGTTTCACAGAAAAAGAAAGAAAGCCATACAGGTTTGTTAAGGTATGAGGGTTCACTTGGCAGGCAGCCATTCTATATGTAGACAATAGGCCATACAAAATAGTGATGGGAGAAACTGAGCTTTTTGAACCTCTTAATCAATTGAACCAATAGCTCTGTAGCGTTTAAGACACATACCAGGACAAACCGCTTGAGAGTGGTTAACCCTTAAAAGCATACCTCAGGTCTTTAGGGACCCGGGACGTCATTTACTACCTTCCTCCTCATTCATTTTCTAAAGTTAGACATCAACCTTCTTAGAATTCCTCAATCAATTCATTATAAAAAATATAACAAGAGAAAAAAACTGGCAATGTCTGATACACAATGATAAAGTGACGTTTCATTCATAGTTACTGAGGCAAACAAAAGAATAGGAAGAATTATCAGCAAAGGTTGAAATGGCTCAGGGATTTACTGCAGAGCAAGTACTGAACTCAGTCAAATATAAGTGTCACTGTCACTTCATGCTGGATCTGACGAAGAAGCTGTCAGTGATCAAGATATTGATTTTGAAGAAGTTGAAAACGATAGTTTTGAGAATATGTTTGAGATGGCGAATATGAGCCAGATGCTGAATGTACTGGGAAATGAGCTCTGATGAGGACAGTGATGATGGTATAAAACATACCAAACTGAACCCTTCCAAGCTCCGAAAGTTAACAAAATATGCTTTATTTTATTCTTCTGTAATTATTACTCTAATATCAGGAGAGTTTTATATTATCGCGACAGCTAGAGATCCATCTGTGTTAGATATAGCTCCGGGTCGCTAAAGACTAATATGTAATAATGACTGGCAAAATATTCATGCATTTAAGGGTTAAGGGTTTACCTTGAGATCAACAGCCTCTAGTGTCAAACCACTGAAATTTCGATGACTTTATGTGACTTGGCCAGTTTGATTCCACCGAATCAAAACAAAAGAGTCACAAAGGATTCAAAGTTTCATGTAATCAAAAGTACCTATTGCTAATACAAATACAGCTAATATCTATTGTCTGACAAAATTATGTTTCAATAACATACTTCAGATCACATGTACTGCAATATCTGACAACAATGGTATGAGTGGTATCTGTATTGCTTCTTTTGCTAAAATTACCCTAAAAATGGTTTCTGTCTCATTTAACCGATTTTACGTTTAACTGACTTCCACTCCTTCCAACATAAGCTCATTGGAAAAAGACGCCTGTACCAAAATTTTTGTAAAACTCGTACCTATACATACAATTCCCTGCAGTTTCCAGCTAAAATCAACACTAGTGAAAGTAAAACACCACCAACTTTTAGTGCAATATACATTTTGACGTTTGCCTCACATAACCAGCTCCCTATGTAGTAAACTCACCAAGTACAACATTGCACTTGCTGCATTTACATTTATGCTTTTGGCAGACGCTTTTAGCCAAAGCGACTTACATTGCATTTCAAGGTACACATTTACATTCGTATCAGTTCTTGCTTTCCCTGGGAATTGAACCCATGACCTTGGCGTTGCAAGTGCCAACGCTCTACTGTTTGAGCTACAGGAAAGCATTAGAAGACAGGCTGCCATTTGTCTCAATAGATTTAAAAAAAGAGCAAAAAACTGGTATGGATTTGCACAAATATTGTTCCAATTGTAATTTGACTAGTGTGTACTTAAAAAAAAAAAGAAGAAGAAGAAAAAAACCTTCCGCAACACAAAATTCTTAACATTCAGATGTGCAGCAAGCCGTCATTCACACTGGAAGTGAGACAGACCGGACAGATGTTGTTTGAGTGGAGGTTGTCTAACGGTAGCAATTAACATAATTCTCAAGAACATCATGGCTTGCGATATTTCTTATCTGTCACCAGAAGAGAGTGTTATCGGAGAAAAATGCAGGAAGGATCTTTTCATCAAGGGCAGAAACAAAAAGGACTAGAAAAAATGAGATCACATCAGAATGCATTATAACTGTAGCAGCTGACAGGAAACACGGCATGATTTATTTCATTATTTCTTTCTTTTTTTTCTTTCTTTTTTTGGAATGCAATCAGTTTATAGGGATTGTAAAAAAAAAAGCTGATTGCAATTTAGAGATGCGTTTCTTCCGGGCCAGGGCAATCAATGATAGTCTTTTTCAATCTGACGAGAAAGGATGAAAATGAAAGTTAAAAAAATATAAAAGTATGATGGAACGACCAATTCAAGTCACCGAACAATGGACAATCAGAGACAAACGCATTTGAGGAAAGGAACAGGTGGAATGGCTTGTGCTGCCGTGACATCAGTGCCAGAGTTGCTGAAAGTCAGAATGATTGGTGAATGTGTGTTATCCGCAGCACTGTCTCTGATGAAGATACCTGATTACTGACGTCCATCTGATGACATATACAATGGAAAGAGAGAGAGCAGAGAAAGGGAGGAGTTAAGATACTGACCCACTACTTCCAAAAACCCCGATTTCAGTAGAAAAGTAGTTTTTTCAGTAGCATGTGAATAATAGCAAGTAATAAACGCTTTTTAACTGTCTTGATTTAACTAAGGCTTAGTCCTGGCTTAATCTAAGCCCTGTCTGTGAAACCAGGCCTATATTTATTTTAGGTAATACTATATTTGACTGTGTCCTTACACATGTAGTTACTGTAGTAATCACTATTAATTACACATAATAACATGCATATAACTAACCCTTAAACAAACTCTAATCCTATAGCACATGCAGTTAATTATTATTACTCAGTACTTAAATGTATAATTACACTGAAACAAAGAAACTATAAAATAAAGTTATATACACTCACCTAAAGGCTTATTAGGAACACCTGTTCAATTTCTCATTAATGCAATTATCTAATCAACCAATCACATGGCAGTTGCTTCAATGCATTTAGGGGTGTGGTCCTGGTCAAGACAATCTCCTGAACTCCAAACTGAATGTCAGAATGGGAAAGAAAGGTGATTTAAGCAATTTTGAGCGTGGCATGGTTGTTGGTGCCAGACGGGCCGGTCTGAGTTTTTCACAATCTGCTCAGTTACTGGGATTTTCATGCACAACCATTTCTAGGGTTTACAAAGAATGGTGTGAAAAGGGAAAAACATCCAGTATGCGGCAGTCCTGTGGGCGAAAATGCCTTGTTGATGCTAGAGGTCAGAGGAAAATGGGCCGACTGATTCAAGCTGATAGAAGAGCACCTTTGACTGAAATAACCACTCGTTACAACCGAGGTATGCAGCAAAGCATTTGTGAAGCCACAACACGCACAACCTTGAGGCGGATGGGCTACAACAGCAGAAGACCCCACCGGGTACCACTCATCTCCACTACAAATAGGAAAAAGAGGCTACAATTAGCAAGAGCTCACCAAAATTGGACAGTTGAAGACTGGAAAAATGTTGCCTGTTCTGATGAGTCTCGATCTCTGTTGAGACATTCAGATGGTAAAGACAGAATTTGGCGTAAACAGAATGAGAACATGGATCCATCATGCCTTGTTACCACTGTGCAGGCTGGTGGTGGTGGTGTAATGGTGTGGGGGATGTTTTCTTGGCACACTTTTAGCCCCTTAGTCCCAATTGGGAATCGTTTAAATACCACGGCCTACCTGAGCATTGTTTCTGATCATGTCCATCCCTTTATGGCCACCATGTACCCATCCTCTGATGACTACTTCCAGCAGGATAATGCACCATGTCACAAAGCTCAAATCATTTCAAATTGGTTTCTTGAACATGACAATGAGTTCACTGTACTAAAATGGGCCCCACAGTCACCAGATCTCAACCCAATAGAGCATCTTTGGGATCTGGTGGAACGGGAGCTTCGTGCCCTGGATGTGCATCCCACACATCTCCATCAACTGCAAGATGCTATCCTATCAATATGGGCCAACATTTCTAAAGAATGCTTTCAGCACCTTGTTGAATCAATGCCACGAAGAATTAAGGCAGTTCTGAAGGCGAAAGGTGGTCAAACACAGTATTAGTATGGTGTTCCTAATAATCCTTTAGGTGAGTGTATATATATGTTATTTATATTTATTTTATATATTTAAATGCTGTTCCATGGAAAGAGTCATTTTGAAACATAAATAATGAGAGTTTTGTTTTTGTCTGAATGTTTAAAAAAGAAAGAAAGAAACAAGCTGAAAATTTGAATAGAGAAGCTTGTAGCAGATGTTGGGAATGGCCTCAGGATCTCCTGATGGAAACAGGCATGTGGAAGAGACAAGCTGATTACGCTAGCGGATGACTCAGGGAGTTTGTGTGGGTCGCTCTCTTCCCGAGACTTCCCGTCAGGTTCACAGTGATTGCAACATCAACATTTAATTGGCTTGTTGAAGACTTATCATTTCACTGAGCATCACGAAATCTATCCGGTTTAACGATAATCGATTGTACATTTCCCATTGCGTTTAAAAATGTCTTCAAAGTAGTACAATGACTTTTCCCAGATCTTCATTTCCTGGTATGAAATAAAACATTAAAGCCTTTCGATTTTACAGTTCTACCAGAAAGACTCGGGAGATAAGATACTGATAAGATACTGTTATTAACAGTCCAACAAGCCATATATGCAATAAGTTCTTTGGCGTAGGGCCCATCCATAACTCGCGATCCGAGGGTACGGATTCTGCATATCCTGCCTGAAGATGAAGGCAGGGGCGCAGCCGACCCCCCCTTGGGGTTTTGGAAGGGACCGACCTGGTGGTGGTGGAAAGGATGGAGCGAAGACCGTCTTGGTTGAGGTGGGGAGGATGGTGGAAAGTGAAAGCGTCAGCATCTGCGAACTCAGTCGAATGTAAGTAAGGATCTTTTATACTTCACGTATTAGAACGCGATTGGATAGATGAGAAGGTAATACATGACGTAACAATTGAGTCTTCCCGGTGGAACTTACGCTACGCTTTCATTTCTCCTAAATGGCACACAAGCAAAGTGCATGGCAAATGCACGTAAAAGATTCATGAAAACATCATGCATTAATATGTACGAACCCTTTTCAGGAAAAACGTCTACGCAATATTAGTGTTTAAATACACATGAGGAGTCCCAAAGGCAGCGAGTGACATCTCAAACACGACAATGAGACTACAAAAAGAGACTTTTATCATGCAACTTACTTGTTTTGTTAACAGGAACAAATGATTGCATTGTTTGCTATGATGAAGCAGTGGATCACATGTTTTTCTCTTTGTGTGAGATGTTTAGAGTCTAATACAGTGGGGCGATTGGGTGGTAATTTGGAGAAGAGCTAATAAGGTTTGGTGTTTCAATAGAAACAGCAATTATAGTGTTGGGAGAATCTGCCTCGCTCTCGGCTAAATTGCTTCGGTGTGAGGAAGGGAGGAGGGTTCGGCGAGGGATGAAGAGGGCTGAATTACTTGGCCTTACTTGGAACCAAAAGAACAAAGCAATTTAGAAGAGTACAGAGGCAACATTTCAGAGGATAAATACCAGATAGCAATTGGACTGGAAGGTCAATCTAAGGCTCCGAATCACTCATGTGAGTGTTATGAGCTTTAACAGAGAGAGCAAGATAAGTCCATGTTGATCATTAATAAACAATGCTAAATTATTGGGCAGGGGACAGAAAGCTATTAACCTTACTGATATATATATATATATATATATATATATATATATATATATATATATATATAAATAACGTACCAGGGTACATTGATATATACTTTAGACTTTGGGGACTCGTGTTCAGGACATACAGAGCTCAGGTTCAGGACATATAAAGAGCCGAGGTGTGTATTGAACCTATACCCTCAAATCTCTCACTACACTTTCCTGCTAAATGTCCAATGTCCTGGTAAAGGAAAAAAGCTGCTAAAAAAAGCTAATATGGGCATATTTGTGACCCTTGCTGGCAAAATAAGTCAGAACGAACAAATTTTCAAAAATTTGTTCTTGTTATTTTCACATTCTCCATTAAAAAAACCTTTAAAATGATCTATGATTTGTTGGATTTCGATAGAGTCAGTAAAGTAAATTTTGAAAAGTTTTCTGAAGGTTCAAACAAAATCAGCTAGCAATCATACCTCAAAATCCATGGTAATAACACCAAATTTGGCACACACCAAGACCAAACCGATATCTATAGGGAAAATATATGTTAAACCTTTTCTGCTTAGCAGTCAGTCTGAGAAGTGAGTTATCATTGGTTAAGGGCTACACATGTAGCAATCCATGTAGCAAAATCATGCAACAAAATATCAATAATAACAATAAACAACAAATTGCCCATCTCATGTTAACAAGTTTATATAAAAAAGATGTTTCCTGCATGGATGTGCAGCCAGATTAATAGGGATCAACACAGCTAGTAGCAAAGTTCATTTTAATACAGTCATGACAGTTTCATATTGTGTCCACGCCCAAATATTGTTCAAGATTTGCAACATTACTGTCCACCTTGTTTTGGTGATGGAACATAATCGCTGAAGTAGTCATTAATAAGTTGAGCAAAATGTTCCACGTCAATTGCTCCGAGAAGATTAGCCGAGATTAACACTCACTATCAACTTACAAAACAAGCATTGACAAAATATTTCATTAAAAGCTTGAAAATTTGAAATTAATCGTGTTTATTTTTTTATGTTTTCAGAGGATGGACGCTTTCATGACATCACAATGCACCGCACGGGGTGTTATGATTAATCACAGCAAGGCAATGTTACGACTGGTTAGCAATATGCTGGTTTTGTTTACATCATGGGTATGAAAATCACATTTCATTGGTTAAGACTCACACCATTCGAGAATTCGCTAATTAAAAGTCATACAGGTTTGGAACGACATGAGGGTGTGTAAATGATGACCGCATTTTCATTTTGGGTTGAACTTTCCCTTTAATTCCCAAGAATTAAGAAGCACAAAACCTCCGACATAAACACCAAAAACACTTGCCCCTTCAGTTAATTTACATCAACATCATCCAAAACGTAGATCAAGACCCTTTTATGGCCAGAGTGGTTGTCTAGTTTTTCACCCGATCAATATTTCATATTTTCATTCATGCCCACTGAATCAAAAATGACAGGCCGCTATAGAAGGCCTCTCTTTAGACACCCGCTGGAAACCCTGCTGGCTGAGAGACGCGTCTAAGAATAAACTCGCACAAGCTGTGTCCTCCAGCCATGCCAGCCCAGCGGTGCCCAGGAGACAGATTTAACTCGCACTGACAGGTGATGTCAACTATCAGAAACCAACTAATCAGCTTTGGGGGGACTTCTATTCGACCGTCCTCCTCTCTCCAACACCCTTCACCTGTTGAACCCTCACACAAGTCCTCTGTCTGAACCTCTCAGGTGAGGATTTTCCCATTGGGTGGCTCAATTATTCCTTTATCACCGCACGGAGGCCAGGACTTGGTGAACTGTTAAATTAAATTTGCCCCCTAAGCTGTTGGTAGAATTCCCTGACACAGCGATTAAGTGACCTCTAATTCCCTCTCCTTGTTAATGCGGGGTACACTGGGGTTTGACACTTGCTGAGGCGGGAGTTCTGAGGACGCGTCTCGCTCCGAGGAGACCCTGATACTTTGTGTCTTTAACTGCTGGTTGTCCTTTGAAAGTTGTATTTAAGTGAGCTTCAAACGAAGAGAAAATTAGAGGTTTTGTATCCCAAAAAAGACTTGCATCCCAAAAGACTCAATGCCGAATAAAACATGGATATACAGTATGTTATGTTATGTTGGTAGCATTTCTTAATGTTAACTTATTTGAATAAAGTTTAATAAATACTAGAACACATGTATTGCTCATTGTTAGTTAATGTTAATTAATGCATTAACTAATGGGATTTAATACAACAGTGATTTCTGGTCTTTGAATTTGATTGGCTGATTTCTATTCTATTCTATTATTATAATTAAGTAGTGCTGTCAAATCGATTAATCACGATTAATCACATCAAACATAAAATTATTTGTTTACATAATGTGTGTGTATATATATTATTATATTTATATACAGTATATTATATATGTGTCTGTGTGTATATACAATATATACATATAATAATATACTGTACATACACACATATATCATGTAAACAAATAATTTTATGTTTGATGTGGTTAATCGTAATTAATCGATTTGACAGCACTAATTATATTATATTATTATATTATATTATATATGTAAATGGCTGATAATTCATTTATTACTTTAAAAAACCCTAAACAAGCATTAAATTAAATTAAATTAAATTAAAAATATAATACTAATATTTCTATAAAAAAATCAGTCTAATTAAAATGGTCTAATTGTAAAAAGTTAAGTCCAACACAATCTATGCCAATATATATATATATGACCTATAATGTTGTTAGTCAAGTTGTTGTAACACAATTTTTATAGTTGCACCTCTCATTCACTTCCTCTGAAGAGTGATTAATATAATATAATATAATATAATATATAATTAAATATACTTTTAGTAATTTTTTTTCTCTCTCTCTGTTCTCTGAATCCACTTGTGTTTGTTGGAAGTGCACACTATAAATAAAATGCATTATTATTGTTAGGGAAGTTGTGCTTCATGCAACCTTTGAATGAGTCTGTTTCCATCCACAGGTTTTTATCCGCATTAAAGCTGCTGTCCGTAACTTTTTTAAGTTAAAAATAATCCAAATTAATTATTTAAAAAAAAACATATTTTGCCAGTGTTCAAACCTATCTGCTTGCCATAGCTAGATTCAAAACGGTTAGCTTGTAATAATGATTTTAATTCCAGTGGTACTGGTGGGTTTTCGCAGGAAATTCGAGCATGTCTTTGCGTCATTACGTCACACCCGTACACATAAAGAAGGAGTTTCGGCTAGCCGGCTATACTGCGCGTGACGAGATGTAGAGATCGCAGCACTTTACATGATTAAACTTATGGCGGATCCAGAAAGATCCAGACAACAATCATCAGTGTCAACTGGAGATTAACCAGTTATAAAACCCAAAAGACTTCGTACTTCGGATTTAAGGTGGAAAGAGAAAGAAACCGTCTCATGCGAACACAAGGATACACATCGGCGGGGCTTTTGAAAGGTGCGTGAACTCCCGAAGGGGTTCGAAACGGAAGAAGAGACAGCTTTTTCTGCTGAACAAGTAAGACATTTCAATAGTTCAATCGTGTAACAGTACGTTTTCTTAATTCACACAGTTATGGAGTTTCCTTTGTTGTGCCTTTCTCGTTTAACGTTAGCTATTATGGAGAATATGAATTCTGAACTACACAGGTAATCATAAAACACATTAAATTTAACATTAGTCACGCAATGCTGATGTTGTTAACATGAACAATTTGAGAACAAAGTAGGCTATAATTTGCACGGTTGCTGTAAATCGCGTTGATTAAATCTAACGATCGCTTGTCATGTCGAATGCTTTTCCCCCCTTAGTTGATCAGAACAAAAATGGATGTTACTTACTTGTTCAGAAGACATTTTCCGGTGAAAATTCTTATGTTGGTCAAGCTTTCAAAAAGTGAATCTGTGATTCTGTATGACAGTATCCACAGCGCGGTGACTGACAGCAGCACTCGCCTCAAAGCACTGTGTTCATCCGCGCTGTTTCATGCCGATTTACAACCCACGTAAAGATGATAATTCCGCGAATCACTGCAGTTACAGATTTCGAACAGAGATGGCGACAAAGAGGGAAAAAGCTACGGACTGCAGCTTTAAGTAATATCGAATGAAAAATGCCTTATGGAAACAGTAAAATTCGATTGAATTTCATGAATATCGACTCAAATGAAATACGATCGGTCTCATCGGCTTATGCCATAAACGCGGATGGAAACGTTATTATGGTGCAATCCATTTTGCCTAGTAAAACTTTGTTCGCAAATGTTGGTGTCACAGAGGAGGCTCCCGTACCACCTCCTCTCTGCCACCAGAGGGAGCCTTCTCCGGAATATTAACTATTGGCTCTGAACTCAAATTCCCATAATACCTCTTACCTGGGACTGATTGCACTTCACACCTGCACTGCATTTACACACACACTTAAAAGACACTTCCACTCACTACTTCTCTGCGAAGTCTTGATTTGCCTTGGTGATCACTTCTGAGCGTTTATCCATTGTCTTGTTTATCTGGTTTTGATCTTGGACTGTTTCCTCATTTGTTTGATTGTTATCTGCCTGGCCTGACTTGGACTGTTCTTGGACTTTTGATTATTGCTGCCTGCCCCGAATTCTGCCTGTTGTCTGGATTACCCCTGCTGTTCGATCTACCTTGCTCTGTCTGCCCTGTTTGACCCCGCCTGTACGACCTTCCATATTAAAAGCTGCAAATGGATTCTACTGAGTCTAGTGAATCATTACAGAAGACTTCGCCTACAACCGATCCAGCAGCAGTCATGCAATTGACCACTGAGCTCACAACCCAAGCTTCTCGTCTGAACCGGCATCACCAACAATTGAATCATTTGACTACACTCACTGAACAACTTGTACGAGGGTTGCAGGAACTTCGTACAGCAGTTGTTAATGCACCAAGTACTCCCGCCGCCCCACCACCTCAAAGTGATCCTTCAGATACAGTGAGTACATCAGTTAATCCTCGGCTCGCTTTCCCTGATAAATTTGATGGCACTCCAACTAAATGTAAAGGTTTCCTACTACAATGCACGCTCTTCGTTGACCAACAACCAACTCTTTATTCCACCAATGCCAGCCGCATTGCATTTGTCTGTTCTCTGCTTACTGGCAGAGCACTAGAGTGGGCTACCGCCGTTTGGAGACCAGAGGGCTCCCCATTTGCTTCATTTGAGGACTTTATCCAACAGTTTCGTCAAGTTTTTGAACATACCACAGAAGGAGGAGATGCTGGAGAACAACTCTTAACTCTCACCCAGGGGAGGAAAACTACAGCTGAATATGCTCTCACGTTTCGCACGCTCGCTGCCCAAACCAACTGGGTCGAAAATACATTGAAAACTCTCTTCAGGAAAGGACTAACAGTTGAACTTCAGTCCGAGTTAGCCTGTCGAGACGAGGGAAAGAACTTGAACGAATATATAGCTCTGGCCATTCAAGTCGACAACCTTATGCGGTCCAGACGTGCCACCCGAGCACCAGTCCATTACTTACCCGAGGCAGCAGCAGCTCACGAACCTATGCAGATCGGATTCACTCATCTTACTCCAGAGGAACGTGAACGTAGAATGCAGAATCGGCTGTGCATGTACTGTGGTCAACCTGGACACATGAAGCTCTCCTGTCCTGTCCGACCTTCTAATCGCAATCAAATGGTGAATCATCAGGGAAAACATCTAAATTCTGCATCCAGTTTCTCTCTCCCTATTCGTTTGACCACTCAAGATCAAATTACTGATACTACAGCATTGATAGACTCTGGAGCAGCGGGAAACTTCATTTCTCATACATTTGCCAAGCAATGTAACCTCAAATTAAACCCTTGTCATTCTTCCCTAACAGTGGAGGCGCTAGATGGACGTCCCCTCGGAGAGGGCAGGATCCAGCGTGTAACGGAGAGAGTAAAAATGCACATTGGGTCTCTTCATTCCGAGTACATCCAGTTTTACGTCATCCATGCTCCACATCATTCCATCATTCTTGGTCATCCCTGGCTTCAAATCCATAACCCACACATTTCCTGGAGAGAAGGTCAAATAATTCACTGGGATGAGACTTGTAACAACCGCTGCCTGTCCAAAGTCACTCGAGTAACCTGTTCAACACCAGAATCTGTCACATCAGACCCCGAACTGGGAAACATACCCTCTGCATATGCCGATCTCTCTGAAGCCTTCAGCAAAGAAAAGGCCTCACAACTTCCTGAACACCGCTCAACCGACTGTGCCATTGATTTAATTCCCGGTACTACACCCCCAAAAGGAAGAATATTTCCCCTATCTAAACCTGAATCTGAGGCCATGAAACAATACATAGAAGAAGAGCTTGCTAAAGGTTTCATTCGACCTTCCACATCACCAGCCGCCGCCGGCTTCTTCTTCGTGAAGAAGAAAGACGGGGGACTCAGACCATGCATCGATTATCGAGGATTAAATGAGAACACTGTCAAATATCGTTATCCTCTACCTCTTGTTCCAGCCGCCTTAGAACAGCTTCGTCGAGCCAAATACTACACCAAGCTCGACCTGCGCAATGCTTACAATCTTATCCGCATACGTGAAGGTGACGAATGGAAAACTGCCTTTTCCACCACTAGTGGGCACTATGAGTACTTGGTTATGCCATTCGGCCTGTCAAACAGTCCTTCCGTCTTCCAGTCCTTCATGAATGACGTTTTCCGGGATATGCTGGACAAATGGGTGATCGTGTACATTGATGATATATTGATATACTCAGACTCACTGGAGGAGCACATTCGCCAGGTCAGATCAGTTCTCCAACGACTCATTCAATATCATCTCTATGCCAAAATGGAAAAATGTGAGTTCCATCAGACAAGCATATCCTTTCTGGGATACATTATCAGTCAGGAGGGAGTAACCATGGATGAGAAGAAGGTAAAAGGTGTGCTGGATTGGCCATTACCCCAGACCATAAAAGAATTGCAAAGATTCTTGGGATTTGCAAATTTCTACAGAAGATTCATCAGAAACTTCAGTCTCATAGCCGCTCCTCTAACAGCTCTAACCAAACGACACAGCTCTCGTATACTGTGGACCCCCGAAGCACAACAAGCATTCCAAGATCTAAAGACACGATTCACTACAGCACCCATTCTACGTCACCCTGACCCAGAACTCCAATTCATCGTAGAAGTGGATGCTTCCAATACAGGAGTGGGAGCCATATTATCCCAGCGACAAGGGAACCCAGCCACGATGTATCCGTGTGCTTTCTTTTCCCGCAAACTTACCTCAGCTGAACGTAATTACGATGTTGGGAACCGTGAACTATTAGCCATGAAATTAGCCTTAGAAGAATGGCGTCACTGGCTGGAAGGAGCTAATCAACCATTCATCATTCTCACCGACCACAAGAATCTGGAATACCTACGATCAGCCAAACGTCTCAATCCCCGTCAAGCTAGATGGGCTCTGTTTTTCACCAGGTTCAATTTCACCGTCACATATCGCCCGGGCACCAAGAACACCAAAGCTGATGCCCTCTCTCGGCAAACTGAGGAGATAGCCCAGAACTCCAATCCTGAAAGTATCCTTCATGAAAACCTGTTAGTAGCCCCTGTCCAGTGGGATATCATAACCGAGATTCAACAAGCAAACCTTCAGATACCCACCCCCACCGAATGCCCAACAAACCTCCTCTTTGTACCTGAAACACTACGGCCCCGTCTCCTCGATCAAGTCCATTCAACCCCAAGTTCTGGTCATCCCGGAATCACTGCCACCATTCAACTACTCCAAAATCAATTCTGGTGGCCCACCCTTTCGTCCGATGCCATCAAACACGTTCAAAGTTGCATCAACTGTCAAACCTCCAAATCACTCCGAAGATTACCTGCTGGTCTTTTACGTCCTCTCCCAACACCTCAACGACCATGGTCACACATTGCTGTTGATTTTATCACTGACCTACCCAATTCCCAAGGCTACACCACCATTTTCACTATAGTGGATCGATTCTCCAAGGCCTGTCGACTAGTTCCCCTCACCAAGCTTCCCACTGCCTTCGAAACGGCAGAACTCCTGTGCAACCAAGTGTTTAGATTCTATGGATTACCTGATGATATAGTATCTGACCGGGGACCTCAATTCACTTCCAGAGTATGGACAGCTTTCTTCAAGCATCTGAATGTGAACATTAGCCTCACCTCAGGCTATCA
Source organism: Rhinichthys klamathensis goyatoka (assembly GCF_029890125.1). Classification (NCBI taxonomy): domain Eukaryota; kingdom Metazoa; phylum Chordata; class Actinopteri; order Cypriniformes; family Leuciscidae; genus Rhinichthys; species Rhinichthys klamathensis. The sequence goes on along the minus strand of NW_026606917.1, from coordinate 206,394 downwards.
TCCCCAGTCAAATGGTCAAACAGAGCGCCTGAATCAAGACATAATCCGCTTCCTCCGAACTTACTGTCAACAACATCAACATGACTGGAGTAGATACTTATTTTGGGCCGAATACGCCCAAAATTCGCTGGTTAAACCCGCAACTGGCATCACCCCCTTTAAATGTATACTCGGCTTCCAGCCTCCTCTCTTCCCATGGTCTGGTGAACCCACAGAACTCCCATCCGTCACGGAATGGTTGCACAGGAGCGAGGAGGTCTGGGATCAAGCTCACACACACTTACTGCATGCTATCAGACGTCAAGAACAACAAGCCAATCGCCATCGTCGCCCTGCGCCGGAATACCAGATCGGCCAATGGGTATGGCTATCAACCAGAGACTTACGACTCCGACTTCCATGTCGCAAGCTCAGTCCCAGGTATGTTGGCCCATTCCAAATTGTTAGACAAATATCCCCAGTATCATTTCGTTTAGAACTACCGGCTAATTATCGTGTTTCTCCTACTTTTCATGTTTCTCTGCTGAAACCTGCTGGTGGTCCGAGGGGAGAACCGGAGGAGGGAGCCGCCTCTCAGAACCCCCCAGCTATACTGGTTGACGGCGAGGAGGCGTACCAGGTGCACAAGTTGCTGGACTCCAGACGTCGGGGTAATATTCTCCAGTATCTGGTTGACTGGGAGGGGTACGGTCCGGAGGAGCAATCCTGGGTAAATTCAAGGGATATCTTGGACCCCACTCTTACTGAGGAGTTTCATAGGATGCACCCGGAGAAACCGGCCCCTCGACCCCGTGGAAGACCCCGACGTCAGTTGCCTCCTCGCGTCAGGAGCCGCTCGCAGGGAGGGGGCTCTGTCACAGAGGAGGCTCCCGTACCACCTCCTCTCTGCCACCAGAGGGAGCCTTCTCCGGAATATTAACTATTGGCTCTGAACTCAAATTCCCATAATACCTCTTACCTGGGACTGATTGCACTTCACACCTGCACTGCATTTACACACACACTTAAAAGACACTTCCACTCACTACTTCTCTGCGAAGTCTTGATTTGCCTTGGTGATCACTTCTGAGCGTTTATCCATTGTCTTGTTTATCTGGTTTTGATCTTGGACTGTTTCCTCATTTGTTTGATTGTTATCTGCCTGGCCTGACTTGGACTGTTCTTGGACTTTTGATTATTGCTGCCTGCCCCGAATTCTGCCTGTTGTCTGGATTACCCCTGCTGTTCGATCTACCTTGCTCTGTCTGCCCTGTTTGACCCCGCCTGTACGACCTTCCATATTAAAAGCTGCAAATGGATTCTACTGAGTCTAGTGAATCATTACAGTTGGCTTGAATGTTGTGCAATTCGGTGAGAAAATGAATGGAAACACCTTAACATGTTTAAAATCAATTCGATATACCAATTTGATCGCAAAACAGCATGTGACGTCATTACGCACATGTTTTTATCCGCTTTAAAGCCGTTTGATGAAAACACACTTTCACCAGCTTTATTCGCATGAGGTTTTTTACCGAACTTCAGATAATTCAATTGACAAGTGGATGGAAACATGGCTTCTGTCTCTATGAGCATCCTTGTCAACTGCAGTGATATTGTTCAGGTTGTGTATGTTCCAGGTGTTGGGTCTCACCTCTGCTGAGCAGCTGTAGGTTGCGCACCTCCTCTCTGACCTGTAGCTGTAGGACCTGCTGCAGGACCTCCTGTCTCAGTGTCTCCTGGATTATACCCATCCTCTCCAGCTTCTCTCCATTCAACCGCAACAGGGCACGACCTGAAAAAGTGTGTGAGTGACAGTTTGAAAAGTCAATGCCAGCTTTGTAAAATAGCTAGATGGAACAGAAAAGGATTATATCTGTAGAAAATTTGATCGATAGTATGGAATTGGTTTACATTTCTTTAAATCCTCAAGCCATCAAATTAATGTCACAGGTCTTGCCAACAGAACAAGCCAACCAGAGAAAAAGTCTTTGAGATGTCTTTGAGAAAACCAGACATGTAATAAGACTTTCTCTTCCTGCTGTACAGTTTAAGCTCTGCTGCTTCTAAGACACCGCATTTTGGCCAATATATCATTTGTGCATAAAGCAATTCCAGGGCATATTGTAATAAGCTCTGTGACAAAAAAAAAAAAAAAACACCCAAGGTGGCGGATGAAGAGAATGTTGACTATAAAAAAATAAACATAATAAATGATAATACAATTTATTTGTATGGCACCTGTCATACATAAAATGCAGCTATCACGGGTCAGAATAATTAAAAAAATACAGGGAATTAACCAAAATAAATAAAACAAATAACAATAAAAAGCAACACAATTAAGGTTGAGAAAAAAATATTAACAAAAACATTGCAGAAAATTTTCAGTCTGATTAAAACGGTCTAATTTAATTAAACAGTAAAAGCAAAAAAGGAAAATAATAAGGTTGAGAAAATTAGTAGAATTACCCGTATATAAATATTCATCAATAATGTCGTATTCACGTCAAAACTTAAGTATAGGTTGTAACATGCTATTGTAGACCGTTATTTGAAATTGATTCAAATTGCCAACTTCACGTCTATTGCGTTCTCGAAATTCCGGCCAGTTGATAGTACCTAGAATATCTAAATCGACTGCTGGCGGTAGATCCTTTTCCTCTTTAGCACCAAAACTCTGGAACAATCTTCCTAACATTGTCCGGGAAGCAGACACACTCTGTCAGTTCAAATCTAGACTAAAAACACATCTCTTTGGCCTAGCATACACATAACACACTATAGACTTCCTTAATTCAAAATTAGGCTGCATAGTTTAGATCAGCCGGAACCGGGAACACGTCCCGTAAATCCTGATGTACTTGGTACATCGTAAGAAGGATGGCGTCTATGCTAATATTAGTCTCTCTGTTTATCCCGAGGGACCGTCTATGGTGGACCTGCGCCTGAACCCATCCCAACTCATCCTGAAGTGCCAGCCTCATCAGCCCTGTGAAGGCCTCATCGACACGACAGCCATGGGCACTGATCCTCAACAACTCGTCTCCATCCCGGCGTCATTACTTCGACTTCCAACCAGATGGAAATGGATAAATACTCTAAATGTTCCGATCCAATCTGACTTGTAACACTGCCCGAATCGTACACTGGTCCTTCGTTGGCCAGAGGAGAACTGGCCCCCGACTGAGTCTGGGTTCTCCCAAGGTTTTGTTCTCCATTCTGTCCCTGAGGGAGGTTTGGTTCCTTGCCACTGTTGCCTTGGCTTTTGGCTTGCTTAGTTGGGGACATTTAATATTCAACAATATTATTGATCTGCCTTACTTAAGGTGGACGTTGATGCAATTTTCTTCTAGAAACAAACTTTGTTGTATTATTTTAATGTTTTCACTGTGAAGCTGCTTTGATACAATCTGTATTGTAAAAAGCGCTATACAAATAAAGGTGACTTGACTAATTGCGAGATGCATCTCTCATTCGCACAACAAATCTCTTTTCCATTTCGGCTAGCATGCTACCTTTTAGCCGCCTAAGTAAGCAGTAGACAGCAAAGCCGCTTAGTTTCGCAACAGAGAGTTTATTTACATCATAAAGCCTGCTCACGTCCCTCACTGTCAGAGCCTCGTCCTTCAAAAAAACATCACAAAGCAGGAGAATTTATTGTCATTCGCCCCGAATGCGCTCGCTCTAATTAAGCGCATAAATCATATTTTTCTCTCTTACAATATAATCATCCATCCTCATTCTTACCTGGCAAGTCCGCAGACACTCCCTCAGAAGAACGCCAGACACAGTTTACATAACGAGAGTCTATTTTAAGCCTCATTAATGAATGTGTTCAATTTCCGCACATATTGCTGCTCAGTGAAGCCGGTTTACGTAAGGCCCATTTTGTGACCTTGGATGAGCTTATTGATTTGTGTGGTGTGTGTCCAGGAACATAGGCGCTGGACAGCTATTCCCCTCCGTGAATGAAACATAATGACCTTAATACCAGCTGGCCGTGGCTATTTCTCTGATGATGTAGTGGAAATGGAGAGATGAGTGCAGTGTGGTTTGGGGGTTCAGAGACTGGATAATGATAATTACAGTTTTACAGATCATCTACAGAACTTCAAGAGCTGTCCCTTGAGACGAACCACTACCTGGCGTTTAATTACTTTCTCATAAGTGAGATTTGGTTACAGAAACCTTCATACGTTCAGAAACGGGGAACAAAATGACTCATCTTGGAGATTTAGCGGTTAGAGGAAGAAAGGTTGTCTTCTTTCAAGTCAGCTAGAAATAGCATGACAAGCATAGCCTTCCTTCGTTGACATTAACAGGAAGTTTAGATATTTGGGAAAGCTATTAGACTCGTTGGGAAAAACATGCTTCTACTTACATTTTTGCAAAACTTTAAAGACGTGACTTTACATACAATTCACTGCAGTTTCCAGCTGAAATTAACACTAGTGACAGTAAAACAACAACAACTTTTATTCCTTTCCACGTAAATTGGGATTACAGGGGTAGGCTGTCGATTAATTCAGACTTAAAGTGCTGTAAGTAACTTTTTTACTCTACAAAAGCATAAAAATACCATAATATGTTTGCAGATATTTAGGAAACATGCTAAGTTCACATACTCGTTTCTCTGAAAAACACTTCTATAGCCAGTTATTTTACTTATTATTTTACACGTTCCGTGTTGTCTGTCAGTTTTTGTTTTGGTCTGTGTGATCTCGCCCACTGCCAGTTCTCCCAATAGTATTTCGACACCCCGGGATGCCAGTTGGCAGGAACTACAGCGTATTGCAGCCAGCGAACAAACTGGGTCAGAGATTGCAGATTCTACCCGACCTAAAAAGCCTCGGTATCCATCTAAAAATCTTAATGAAAGAGAGCATATAAAAACACGGATAAATCAACTCATCAACTTACAGTGTAAGTCTCCTCGGCTTTCATTGTCAATTGACCCTTCAAAGGGAGTTTGATGTGACGTCGCTTGTCGGACATAGCAACAGTAACTAAAGGGGGCAGGTCTTTGCGAATGGTCAATTGCGCTTATTCCTGTTGCGTGTCCTCAAACTGGCAACCCATGTGAGCGTCGAGTCTGAGGAGGCGGGGGAAAGAACTATTTTTAATTTGGACTGCAGTACCTATTTCGACCACTAGCTGTCATTAGCCACTAGCTATCAAGTCCGAAAATTTGGTATGCGTTTTTTCATATTCATCATCCTAATATTCATCCTCATATTTCACAGAAACCTTGCACGCTGGGTCCGATGCAAATTAATTAAATCTTTGCGGAAAAAAATCGCAAAACAATACAAAATGGAGTCTTCAAGCAGGGAAGATGATTTTGTTGTCCTCTCTCTTCTTAAAAAGAGAAAAAGAAACAAGAAGCGAAGCGATTCAAAGATTACTTCAGGATGTCAGTGGCTCAATTTGATGCTTTGCTAGCGATACTGGAGCCACATATTAAAAAGAAGACCACCAATTTCCATGAACCAATTGATCCTGAACATGTCTGGATTTTGGCGTTCGCTTGTACGGTGGATCTGAATTGTCAAATCACCTATCAAAATGCTTTCTACGGATGCGAAAAACGCAGAAAAATTAACCTGATCCTTATTTTTTTTTTTATGATGGACGAACATTTCGGAGGCAGTGTGTAAACACGATTGACACAACGCAAGGTCGTATTTTTTGCGAAATTTTCGGACGAGAATTTTGGACTCAAGGACCTTCCTTGCTTGCACAATACTATGTTATGACCTCAAAGCACTTTACCATAGTGCATGGTTTGTAAACTAATACTTTTGATGTTTGCAGCACATGATCAGCTTCATATCTTTGGCTTTTCTGGCATAGTAAACTTGCTCAGTAGCTCACATGATACAGCACTGCACTTGCGAAGCCGAGCGCTCGGTGAGTCTCGTGAAACACATATCATGATAAAAGAGCTCAAAGACTTGTAAAATCAAGATTAAAGGTCCTTGCACACTGAAGCCGAAATTCTCGTCCGAAATTTTTGCACATTAAAAAAAATCCGACCTCACGTTGTGTCAATCACGTTTACACACTGCCTCAGAAACCTTCGTCCATCATAAAAACAATTCGGATCGGGTTCGATTTTCTGGAATTGGTTTACGTTTTTAAAACGCATACGAAAATGCCGGAGTCAGTGTGCAAGGACCTTAACTCTTTCCCCGCTATTGACAAAAATTTCCGTCATTTTTGAGAAAACGCTTCCCCGCCATTGACGGAATTTTCCAACTTTCCATGTTTTCACTGTTATACGGTAGGGGGTGCTATTACACATCAACAACAAAGAGTACAGAATCTCCTGAATCTCCAAATCAAAACACATCAAAACGAGAAGCAGAAACAAGCGATATCATATGTAATCATATGCATATGTAAAATAACGCTTTTCGTGCCACTCACTGGACATTTTGCTTTGAAAGCGTCGCAAAAACGTGCAAGCAGCAACCTATAGCACAGGAATATTTTCCCAATGAGCCTGGGTTGTATTCAGCCCTGTCGGGTATTTTTCCCAGGCCAAAGACCAGCAGGGGCACAGATGAGCTGCAGAAATTATGAAATTATTATGATTATGCAGTGCATAATAGCTTGGACTGTTGCCATCACAATTAAAGATGCTCTTCCACACAGCAAGTGCAGAATGATGCAAGCCAGACTCGTGGATTGTACTGTCACAATCTAGTTGTGCTGTGTGGCGTCACACTACGCAGCACGCTTCCAGTGTACAGATGGTGCAAACATCTGTGCCCAGATGCCCAAGGCATGCCAATGTCATAATCTGACCTTGATCAGGACGTAATGAAAGGCTCGTTCCTTTTACGTCACAGTGACGCAAGACACTTTCAAAATTAGTAGTAGATGAAGTGAGCATTTTGCACACACTGACAGTGACTTGCTACTTGATGTTGACTTACTACTTGCTATTGCTAATCAAAGAGAGGTTGCATTCATAATTTAGGAGGGAACATTCGGTAACCCTTTATTTTAAGGTAACGTAGTTACACATTACTACATGTATTTTCTATGGTAATAACAGGAAATAACTAATCCTAAACCGAACCCTAACCATAACTCTTGCAAGTAAATGTAGTTAATTAATATTACTCAGTACTTGCTTATTCACGTCACCTTAAAATAAAGTGTAACCGAACTTTCTCATTCTAAACAGCATTTTATTGGACAACAAATCTGGATACACCAATGAATGTGAGATGAGTTGTTAATATATTTTGTTTTGTTTTCAAGGAGATGAAGTGTATACTGTATCTTTTTATAACTTTCAGGAGTACACTGGGATATAAATGACTCAAAACTTTCTTGACTAAAAGCAATTTCGCTTTTATTGGGTCTTTACTGTGATTTGCTGTACAGTGGAAGAAATCAGCTGCAAAACTGAAGCTTTTCGACTGAAGCATATAAATATCTATGGTTAAAGAGATAAAAGAGCGGCCAATATGAGAGGACACTGTGTGTGTGTGTGTGTGTGTGCGTGTTTGAACAATAAAAAACAAAGCCCTTAAGTTGAATCGCAAGGTGAATTACAAACAGAGAGAGAGAAAGAGAGAGAGAGAGAGCAAAAGCAAAGAGAACCACCATACTGAAATGGGATACTACAGTAAATCACTGCAATTCACAGGACACCACTTTATTAAGCTCTGTCTCTTGTTCTATATCAATGATATACAGTTAGCTAGAATCTCCACCTATAATATCCAGAGAGCTTAAACAGGAAATAGGAAGTGCCTTTTCCATTTTGGAAAGGTGATTTTTAAAGTGAATTTTCTGTACAATTGTGAAAGACTATATTTGCATGCTATTAAATTGCAGTGGCTCAAACTCAATTAATGTGTTGGGAAATCCTGAACTTGTGATGGGATGGAATAATTCAAATCAAAATGCCTCCTGCTCTGCGGCTCTCTCTGTTATCAGGGTGTTCTGGTCGCCATGTTATCTCCTATGTGATATATGGATATGTCATGCTTGTCAGATCATGTGACGCATGAAGAAACAACAAATTACCAATATTAAATGAGAGGAGAAATGGAAAAATAGGCTCAAAAGTTGAGATGTCATATTTTCTGGAGGTAAATAAGTGGTTTGATGAGGGGCATCAAACTTCATAACATATACATTTTTTTTCATTATCAGTTGTTTTTATATGAATGTGACTGATCTAGTGTCCGTTTGGCCACTAATACACAGTTATTCATGACAAAGTTGTAAGAAATATTTTACAAAAAATAGTATAACTACTGTATATTTTAATATGCATCTATTTATTCATAGTAAATAGACACAAAAATACAAAAAACACAATAAAATGCTACAGTGAAAACTTGGTAAATTATCTAGTCACTAGATGCTAGATGCAAACTCTAGATGATGCAGACTTAGGTCCTTTACATGTAATCTGCAAGCAATCACATCATTACCGCATGGCACAAGCTGATTGGCCTCTGCTGATCCTGCAGCCAATGAGATTGCTTGCTCAACATTTTCAAAGTCTGGTTCAGTGTTTGCTGTAGGCTAGTCCAGCACAGTTCCTCTGAAACCCTCCACCTCCCCCAGCTCCACCTGTCTAGTTCTGCTCTAGATTTATGTATGTCGTTGAATCGTAAAATCGTTGAATTACATTTTATGTCATTTTAAGGTAAATTCTATATGCATTATTATCTTCATTGTGAATTGTATAGTTCTTGTTTGCCAAAATAAAACCATCTAATTCAGAACAAAGCTAATGTGACAACCTTTTCAAACCGCACTCTCCATACATCCATCTTCATGCTAAAAAGCACCAATTACTGAAGTGTGTCTTGTTAAGCCTGATCTGTTAAATAAATTCCTGGTGTCTTTAACTACTTGAGGCTTATGGGGTATTATTGGACAGAGATGCCCCACTGACCCAACCTCCAGTTGCCCCTGGGGCTTTAGGGGACAGTCACGGGCCAACACTGACCCAGTTTCCAGCTCTGAGAATTCACACATCGCTGTGGGGATTGCATTCGCTTCTCAGTCACTCACAATAGGCTGGGAAGAACAATTAGAGCATGGGTGATGCTAACAGCATAACACAGGATAATGGAAACGTCCGTAACCAGCCAGAGGTGCTTCTTGAGGCTGATATTTGGACTTTTTTTTTCATTTTGATATGGCGCTTTGATGCTGAACGACATTAAGGGGCTTGCTTTATGAACCTCTAACACACACACGCACACTAATTCAGTGGTTTTAAATTCAGCCCTCCAGAAACACTTTATCCAGAATTGCTGTTTGTCTGAGTCTTTTGTGTAGCAGCAGACAGCACAGGTGAACAGCGCAGAGATGAATTCCCCAAAGACAGGTTTAATGTGCTCCCAAATAATGCCCTGAAGATAGTGATAGAGGTGCTGTCAAAAAACAAGATGAAGTGGAGTATAGAGGAAAAAGAAAAACAGTTGGTCCTAAAAAGTACACTGTTCTTTTGATTTATCTTATATTTTTGGCAAGAAGCAAACAAACAAACAAGGAGACTGAAAAGACATTTAGTTACTTGATAAAAGATATATAATCCATCCTAGCAAAATTGTGATTTGCTACTGGGTCAATGCAAATAAGTACGTACATAAGATATATAAAAAATCTTTTGAAAATCCAGTTTAAAACTGAATATAAAAAGTATACTTTAAATACACACAGATTGAAGACTTCATAATTTTTCAAAAACATTTTACATATATTTTGAGCATTTAAAAGTAATTTTTTACAAGGTGAACTAACATTGATTAATTTGTCAAATGATCAGATATTTTAAGAGATTTATTCATCTTCATGAAGGTCTGGTTATTTATTAATTTATTCATTTGATCAATCATTTTATATAACACTTTACATGAATGTAAGTGTGCTGCAGATCATTTCAATAGTTCAATAGTTTAATTTAATGTAAGTCCTTGCTAAAAAAAAATGTATATGTATAAAAACTGGTTACGGTTCAGTTGATGACAAACTCCACATGAATGAATATGATATTGAATTGTATTGTAAAATATAAATTGTTTTGTTTTACATATCAGAACATACTGGTCCTTGGCAGGTCTTAAAACGAATTAAATACAACCTCGGATGAACAACAACACATGACATATTACACTGTGTCGGTGTATTTAACAATGTATTTATTTCTCTGCTTCCACAGGACTTTAGTGGGTAAATGGTAAATGGACTGCAGTTTGGCCAGTAAAAACATATTTATCATAGAAGAAGTGTATTTAAGTCACTGTATGTACAAGTTGCTTTTGTAATGTTTTTTAATGTCATTTGGTCAGTTTTTTTTTTTTTTTCATAAAGAGAATACCTTTTAAAACAACATTTTATCTGTTTATATGTTAAAAGTTTTATCATGTGTTTTTATCTGCTTCATGTTTATTTTGCCAACTTTTAGGAGTACGACACCGATGACCGGTGACAGCTACAAAACTGCAATTTTGATTTCATGGGCTCTTCAAGATTCATTTGAAAAGATGCAGTACTGACTAGAAAGGAATGTGGTCGCCGTGCAAGGCAATTCACACTCGCAGGTGTTAAACATCTGACTCGAAAGACCAATAATGCTGGAGCAGAAACACTCAGTGCCTGAAGCAAGTGACGGTCTTGTCTGACATGAGTCAGTGTTTTACAGTGTGTGTAACAGTGCTTCGAGCCACAGTGCCAATGACCCGAGGAAAATGGCACACGCAAACACTCACTTAGAGACACACACCATCTTAGAAAGAGGCTTGATATATGAAGCAATAAATAATAGCGCAGATAATAGAATAAGGCCTCTAGCCAGTGTCGGCGCCCTGATGAATTACTTAAAGGGGCATTTGGAGGGGGCGCACATTTGTCACTCCAACCCAACTAAATGTAATGTTGCTAAAATGAGTGCTTGTGCTCAACCGTCACTGTCTGAAGGACAGGAAGATTCACCGCATGCATACACACATAGCCCTAAAAACACACGAACGTTAGAAGCACCAGGGACTGCACAGGAGAATGCACAATTGATTTTGATCTATAGGCTAAACTTTGATTATATGTTCATATACAGGCCTACAGATTTTGAGCTGTAAAAACCTGAGAGTTAGATCTCTTATACATATACACACTAAATATTCTTGAATGTTGAATGCTTAAAACCAAGCAATGACAATGGGTCAACTCAATGATGGTAATTATTATTATTTGATGGATCTATTAATCTATTAATGAAACGTTTTTTTTTATTTCTGAAGAAAAAAATGTTTTTGTATTTTTTTTTGGGATGGCAAAAAGCAAAAAATGTCGGGCTGATCCAACTATCCTAATATCATAATGAAGAAAAAGGCATCATTAAAAGAATGACGCTCCTCAAAATAAGACTGTAGTTAAGTAGTTTGGCTAAATCTTTCATTATTACTTTTAAGAAGTAAGATTTTGTTCAAATATTATTTTTTTTCCCACCAAATCAAAACCATGTGGCATGACCAACATGAATAAATGTGCAGAAAAAAAAAACAGAAAACAGTAAATTAAAATAAAGAGAAGACTTTTATGAATGTGTGTCAAGGTCAATACGTCTCTTAAAATATAAGAAAATTTGTTTAGGTTGTAAAATGTCATATATTTTGGGTCACAAACAATAAATTCTTACTATGTAAAAAATGTTTTGTTGAAAATAATGATTAAGATGTGTTTACTCATTTGTATTAATTGATATATATATTTTCTTAATTACATTTAAACTTTTCTTGAAAGTGGAATAAAAGTTTTTCAAAACCATGATTTGCAACCATGTGATTTTAACCAGATTTTTTTCTTTATTATGGATATATGTTATTGTCCCCAATACAAACCATCAGGCACAACTCTTTACTGATTGGCTAGAAGACGTCACATGGCTCATGTGGCTTGACACACATATGAGATTGGGATCACAAATATTACAAACATCAAAGGCTGTGAATGTCCACCTTAGGTAAATCCATTTAGACTCGGCTCCATCTTCAGCACTGCTAAATTTCCAGGAACAAATGTACGGATGGCAGTGTAAAATGATTTTATTACTTGGAAGCTCTGCTCCGGTGACCCCTAGATGGTGAGGCCTCATGGAAATGACTGTGATTTGACAAATGGCTCAACATTACGGTGTATAATTGTCCATTAGTGAGAGAGTTGGATGAGAGTGTGTTAGAGGATGTGGCCTGCCAAAGCTGCTCCTCAGAGAGACCAGGCTAAGGCTTTGCGGATCCGTGATTATCCTCCGCAGTTTCATAAAAGAATTACTGGACAGTCAGATTTAAAAAATCATGTTGATTCATATCGATCAAGTTTATTATCATTAAATAAATCTAACCAAAACTAAAATTGTTACTTGGAACAAAATTAACGTTAACTGAAACAGAAAAATATACAGTATATAAAAACCTTAAACATTTTATTTCAGCTAGAATTTTTTATTTATTATAAATAACATTCCTTTTGGACGTTTAGTTTGCATTTGACCGTTTCCGTTCCTGTTTCTGTCCTGTGTGCCATTTTTGTAGTCCTTTGTAGTTTTTCTAGTTGATTAGTTCTGTGATCAGCAGGTGTGTCTTGTTTGACTATCTAGTACTTAAACCCCATAAGACATTTGTGAATAAATCAGCGTTTCCATCCAATGTGTTCAAGAGAACAAAATCGTCACTTCCTAAGAAACCGGTGCAAAATATCTGTAATAAAAATGGAAGTTTCTGCAATCAAGAAAGCCACTGTGGCTCTTTTATACATATCAGTCCCTCCAGAAAAACGCGATTATGCGATCGCATGATTTAGTGCATAATCAGCCAAAGTCCGCATATTTATGCGGGGGTCGCATTTTTTCAAATACGCCGCACTTTCAAAATATGCGGGGCTTGCATGATTTCATAATCCACGCATTTCCGTTGCAAAAAAGTCACATATATCTTAGCAGAATGTTGAAAAATGTTGCGTTTGCTTCACACAAATGCAGCCGTTTCCCCCTGTTGCCATGGGAACGTTATGAAGTGACGTAATTACGCGACGTGAACATCATCGAAAAGCTGTAAAACAGGAGCACACTTTGTTTTTTTTATATTTTATTTATTAATTTTTACTGAAGCTGTAGCATATTCCTTTTGTAAAGCTACAGAACTTGTTTGACTCATCAATGTTTTGTAAGTTTGATGTGTTTATTAAGGTCTGAAATAAAACAAGATGAGAACTTAAATATTCCCAGCACTTTCTGTGATGTAGTATGCTTGCTTATCATAGGAAGTAATACGAATTGACTCTTTACATTAAGGTAGTAGCCTAGTGAGAACAGGAATCTTTTTTTTTTTTTTTTTTTTTTTTTTTTAACCAAACTGCAATTTTTGCAAGTTCCCGTAATTTCATCGCATAAAATTGCATAAATATCCCGCATATTTCATCGCATTTTTAAAGAAAACGGGCCGCATAATCAAGGATTTTTGCCCGCAACAATCACAAAAAACTCCGCGTTTTTCTGGAAGGACTGACATATGTTTGGAAACGCAATCAATTTAGACACTTCTGGGAGGTCATTGTACCAAATCTTTTAGATGATTTTTTGATGACTCAAAAAACAAACACGAAATTTGAGATGTTGTGCAATGAAATTGGTTAGTCCAGTTATCCAATCACATGATCTGTTGAGGCAAAGTCACATGACTTTTTAGTTGCGCATCATATTCCGTAAATGTGTTTCCATCATAGTTTATGCATATGTCGTCTTATCGGATAAAATAAACGATCTGCCTCAATTGGGCACATTTGTTTTTTTTTCTGCGCATTTTTAGGATTTATGCACATCTTGGCGTTCCATCCAGCATTTTTTTAGGGCAGAGTCTCAAAATTTGCATAAAGATAAGGTGGATGGAAACATAGCTAATGATTCCCTCGCAAATTAGACATGACAGAACTATATCAAGTCTAAAAAATATCCTAAATCCGTTTCCATGACATTTCCAAGTGTGAAAAACACAATGTTGAAATCCCCTGATGCTGTGTGTGCAGCTGTGCAGTACCTGTGATGGCGTGGTGAGAGAAGGCCTCCACGTAGGTCAGGTAGTTGTGGGGACAGTGTTTCTTCAGCCACTTACAGACGTCCTGCTGGGTCCATAGCACCACTGGTTTGCATAAGCTGGAGAGCGTTGGGCTGGTGTGGTACACAGTGAAGGCCTCTCCTGGCTGGATCTATGGAGTAGGGAAACAGCGTATTAGTGTGCATGCTAGGTGTCAGTCCATATGCTAACCAGGAAACACTCCCACCAGGCTTTAAAACTCGAAAAAAGTATCTTCAATACAAAAAAAAACGACAGATTGGATTAGTAGGCAGGAAGAATGTGGAAAAATGTTTTGCTTTCATAACTTCAGGGTGTACTTACAGGGTACGTTTTTCTTTGAAAGCGCTAATTAAAATAACTAGCGCTGCATGCTTCTGTGTAAACAACGCTCTTCTAATTACACGCACACTTTGTTCTGACTGCCGCAATGAGCAGAACGATTCATCAAAACACACTTTTTATGGCTCTCTGCTGCAGATTCTTGCACAGCGGGAGCTGTAATAAAAACTTTTACTAGGATACATTACGCCTGTGTGAGAACATGATGAAACGCAGTGGTAGCTTGTGTAAACTGTGAGAGTAAACACTCACATGGCCTCTCAATTTACTGTTTGTTATCCTGATTTGTTTAATCGTGACTACTACACAATAGTAAAAGTTTAAAACACATTGTGGGAAATGCCTTGGAACTTTTGCCAAGAAAACATCAATAACTCACAATGTCTTATTTCTAAGAGCTGTCGAAGTTAACAAGCAAATGATGGAAATATCTCTGTAAAGCCTGAAATGGGAACATTTTTACAATGTTAAGTTTTAATCTCAGTTGCCACTCTCTATCTCCCAATAATATATACAAGTAAGATGATATTTAAATGCTTAGTTTTTATGATCAACTGTGGAGGGAAAAACAACTTTGCAATGCTATGATTCTAATGCTAACGATGGTTAAAATATGTTAAAATAAACATTCCTCTAAAGCCTGTTGGATGATATTTGAGACTCACATTTTAACATGATTTTTCAACAAAAAAAATGATGTATGGATAATCAAATTAACCTAACTTGCTTCAGTCCAGTAAGTGTTCATCTTGAAATATTAATAACAATATAAAGGGTATTCTTGTTTACTTTATAAAAACCAGTAAAGATTTCACAGCTAAAACACACGGGAACCACGACCTGAAGGGAGACGTTTTTACAAAATGAACTATCAATCAGTAGATTTTGTGGAACAGGTTTTTCAGCTAAATTTGCTTATGAAATATGTAGGCTTTATAACCATTTACAGGAGAGGACTGCGACTGCCATTATTTGGTCACACTTTAGTTAAGGGTCCAATTCTCACTATTAACTATGAGTTTTGCCACTAAACTCCTAACTACTGCTTATTATTATTAGTTAGTAAAGTAGTTGTTAAGTGTAGTTATTGGGTGATTAAGGGATGTACAATATGGTCACGCAGAATAAGGCATTAATATGTGCTTTATAAGTACTAATAAACAGCCAATATCCTGCTGGTAATATGCATGCTAATAAAAAACTAGTTAACAGTGAGAATTGAACCCTAAACTAAAGTGTTACCCATTATTTAATAGTTGACAAACTGAACATATTAATCTGAAAGCACTGAATTATTAAGGTGTTTTCCACATTAACTGTTGCTCTGTGAAATTTTCGCGATCGACTTTTGCTTGAGGGTGAAAAAGTTTCCCATGCAAATTTCACAAGAATTCGCCACGCTGACTAACAGAAAGATGATTGGTTTGAAAGTGACTTCTGTGTGAGCTGTGCTTCATACTTCACTACATACTGACAACAGACAATGAACCGAAATTTCGCACTTGTAAACGCACCTGTACTATCATTCCTTCAAGAAGACGCAGTGTGTATTTCAAATAAAAGGACTAGGTCAGTCAGAATGATGGCAACTCTTGTAGCGAAGAAAGTATTTGTTGTCAAGAGCTGCAGGTCACACATTAATCAACACCTAATG
This sequence comes from Rhinichthys klamathensis goyatoka, assembly GCF_029890125.1. Taxonomy (NCBI): domain Eukaryota; kingdom Metazoa; phylum Chordata; class Actinopteri; order Cypriniformes; family Leuciscidae; genus Rhinichthys; species Rhinichthys klamathensis. Next base: position 190,311 of record NW_026606917.1, on the reverse strand, counting down.
ACAAAAGCCCATTTTCACTCAGGAAACATACAGAAAGAGACAGGTATTGACTTTAGTAGCAGACAGAACAAAACAGGGGGAAAAGAGAGTGAAAAAAATGACTGATTCAGACATGAACATTTCATTTTCAGAGTAAGTGAAAGATGGCTCAACATACAGGCGCGCACCTGTGGAAAAGGCTGATTCAGTATGAGAAAAAAGAAAGTCAAACACAGAGACGAAGCAAATTAAAGAAAAGCATAGGCAAGAAAAGCAAGGATTTAAATGACAGAATATAATATACAAGAGAAGTCATCTAATCCTATATTATTTCTCTGTGTAAAAGGATTCATATTTCTGCTGGTAGGTACTTTTCCTTGAACAGGGTACAAAGGGATAGTTCACTCAAAAAAATTAAAAGTCTTGTTTGTTGTTTTCTTTTGTTCATACAGTGGAAGTCAATGGGCTCCAATGTTGTTTGATTCAGAACGATCTTCAAAATAGAAGAATGAACCGAAGAAAGAAAGGTTTGAAATGACACGAAGGTGAGTAAATGATGACATATGACTCATATATCGGTGAACTGTCCCTTTAAACAAACATCGAAATTAGAAAAAATAAAAAAATTATAATACAGTTATACAATAAATTGATTTAAATTGAATAAGTGGATTTTTCTGACCCCATTGGCAGATATTTTTTTCTTGTTTTAAGCTTAAACTCACTTTATTTAGTTTTTTAGTCCATCTCATATTATGTAATTTTGCATATAAAACAAATATATCTTGATTTAAGAATGTTTCGATATTTGTACTGGAAAACAAGGCAAAAATACGGAAAAGAAAATCACTTGATTTACACAGACACGTAAATACTTAACTTGAACTATATGTAGTTTATATAGCATATCTAATAGTTCTCACAGATTTTTGCCTTTAATGTTTACAAAAAAATAGTAACCAAAGTGTACCATATTAATGGAAAGTGCTGGGAAATGAGAATGAGGATGAGACAGAAAGCAGAGAGGATCTGAACCGCTTCACCATCAACACCTCCTCCTCCCTCTCGCTCCCTCTTTCCTAGCCATCCATCACCTCTATCTCTCCCAAGCCAGCCTCTGGGCATTAAACAGCCACCCTTGAACCCATGAGACCCGATTCTGTCCAGCCTGAAACATGCAGTCATTAATAATACACAGGGGATTGAACCTGTGAGGAGAGGGCCAGCCCAAACTGGGCGGCCATTTTGTGAGATGAGTCTGAATGCTTCTCACCGAAGCATGATTGGAAGAATAGTCATGTCCTCCTTAGCTATACGTATGTATACACTACACTACACTACACTGTTCCGAAGTTGAACTTTCTATGCATCAAAGAATACTGAAAAATATTGAGTATTTTCAACATTGATCAGAAATGTTTCTTGAGCAGCAAATCAGCATTAAAGACTGATTTCTGAAGGATCATGTGACACTGAAGACTGGAGTAATGATGCTGAAAATTCAGCTTTGATCACAGGAATAAATTACAGTTTAAAGTTATTTTAAACTGTAATAATATTTCACAATATTACTGTACTGTATTTTGATCAAATAAATGCAGTCTCAGTTGAGCATGAGAGATGTTTTTCAAAAAGTGTATATGCACATATAAATTAATTTATACAAATTATGAGCATACTATTATTGTTGTAAATATTGAGTTTAAAGTCCCCTTGTGGTGAAAATCAAGTTTTTAATGTTGTTTATAATTTTATGTTTTTAATATGCTTTAAGACAAACCATGTGCAAATTCATAAGTCACACCATTGCTGAGTATTTTTTCTTTAAAACTGCAGTGAACCAAAGACAGTCTCAAAAACACGGTTTGAAATCGCTGGGGTTTCTGACGTCACACACTACCTTGTAACCAATCACGCCTCGAGGGGGGCGGGCTTAGGCATATCATTAACTATGACCGCTCTGAAGCAGAGGAGTCTCAAGAGAAGACAGGTTATCCCCGTATATTTTTCTGTTGATATGGAAAATCGGCTACATTTAGCAATATAGCGGGTGAATTATGTATATGATGTATATTACGATGTTATGATGAACTATGTGCGTTTCTCCACTGACGTTCTGAATTGTTCATAGCGTTTCTAAGGATGCTGGTTGTTAGAAGGAAGATGCCTGACTCTGAGATGGAGAACGGGAACATGGTTTGTGTGACATTAGCAACACATCATTAGCTGTTTGATAACGTAGTCAAGACAAAGGCTAATCATATTAATTACTGTTATGTGTCCGACGTCGAAGAGAGCGATTCATAAAACGCATCACCATTCTGATACATCGACTTGTAGACGAGCCTGTGTGAGTGAGTGGAGGCAGGGCTTATTGGCATATTCATGCATCCGCGTATACTAAATGAAGCAAGGGTGTAGAGTTGCATTCAAACTATTTTAAGGCATGAGGAAAAACAATTTCACAGCAACAAAACGTTTAAATATGTAATTTTGGTGATCAAAGATGAGTTTTAAGGGATAAAATTATTGTCTACAGGGGGACTTTAAATAGTAAAACATACAGGCACCAAAATACAATACCATAACACCGGACCTTTATATGGACTAAATTCATGGTCATTTGTTGTCATTTTTGGAGCTTGACAGGTTTAGAATGATATAAGGGTGAACTATTTCTTTCAAGTAAATGATTGTATCAGGTTACCGTGGGACTGTTTATGAAGTCAATACATGAGCTCTACTGAGTGTATCCAGTTCTGCTGACTTATTTTTTCATGCCTTTTTACTTCGTATTTCCTCTAGGGCTCATGTTCTGAACCTCTACTATAAATTCTTAATAAGTGTGATTAATATGTATAGATTATTGAAGTAACATCATCCGAGTCTCATTTCAATCTTCCCTCAAAATGTCTCAGTTGGCCACAGAATTCCTCCTTTGTATGTTTCTCCATCCCCTTTCCGACCTCAAAAATCGTTTTACTTTGACTTTTTTGCCAACTTTTTCCAACTGTCCTCTAAGTCTCTTTCATTTATTCTAAATCTCTCTCTCCTCTTCCTTTACTGTCCATTTCTCTCGGTCTCGCTCCTGGTCCCTTTATTCTCCTGTTGGCATATGTTCTTCATGTCCTGGCAGTGAATCTCTGATTTTACCCACTGGAGCTGAATCAGGGATTACACTTAAAGGCATTGACGGGTGACATCTCTTTAATATTCCACCGGCTCCTCCTGTCTTAGAGATCGTTTTGCTCTTACAACCTCCGATACAACGAGAGATCACAATGAGTTAGCCGGCTCAGTCTGAAGCACAGTGAGTCTGTTAGGATAGAAATAGGTGATGTCACACTGACCTTGTTGTGCTGCCTTTTACTTGACTTAAACATGAGATTCTGCTCGTGTTTCCAAGTAAATCCACTGCTTTCTGCCTAATGTTTTCTTGCCAGTCTCCAGCTCATTTCAATTTAGTTCAATTCAATTCAGTTTTAGTTCAGTTCGGTATAATTTAGTTTACTGTAGTTAAATTAGTTCAGTGCATTTCCGTTCAGGGGTGCGTTTCCCAAAAGCATCGTTGGCCAACTATGATCGCAATTTCTATTGAACTCTATTGGTAGCGATGGAACGTGCGACCATGGTTGGCTTTGGGAAACGCACCCCAGGTCAGTTCAGCTGACATGATATAATTTAGCTGAACTGAATTCAGATCAAGTCATTTCTATTCAGGTCAAATCAGTTAAATAGTTTATTTTAGGTCATTATAATTTATTTGATTTGAGTTTGGTTCACTTCAGTTCAATTCAATTTCTATTTAGTATACATAGTGCATGTCAGATTAAATCACAAGTCATTTTAGTTCATTTTATGTCAGTTCAGTATAATTTATTTGACTGTAGTTCAGTTCATTTCTATTGAGCTGGCCTCAGAATAATTTAGTTCACTCCATTTCTATTCAGTGATAATTTGTTCAATTAAGCTAAACTTCAAATCAGTTTATTCCTAATTAGGTCAAGTCAGTTCAGTTTGTTTCACTGAATTGAATTCATCAGTTCAATTCCAATCAGTTAGGTTGAATTAGATTAAGATTTACAGTAACATAAGTCAATTTAGTTCATTTTAGTTCAGATCAGTATAAGTAACTGCATTATTTACAGCTATTTGTTTACAGCCATCATTTTCCAGACTGAAAATGTACTCATTTGTTACGATTCATAGTATTCAAGTATTTAATGTAAACTATTGTTTTTATGGTTAGAAAAGGGGCAAGTTTTTTTTATCTGGAACATGTACAGTATTATGTTCTGGGCCCCGGTTAATTTCTGAGCTTTCTCTTAGTTAATTAGCTCTCTATTCATAATCTTTTTATTTTACATCCTTTCAATCTGTGTTGATCTTCCGTTCATCCCTCTGTCTGGTTACGTCGTCCTTCAACGCAAACATAATCTTTCTTACAAATAGGTAAAGATTGTCTCTCCATCTCTCTTTTTCTCTACAGACATCCTCCAATCCCACAATTGCGGCAGAACAGCTTACACGCTTAAGAAGTCAATGATCCATCTCAGCCTGGTGACAACTGACTGATATGAGACGTCAGATGTGGCTTTGCATTCATTATGAGGTTTCAAACCGTCACCACAACATCTGTTCACATATACAGGGTGAGAAAAACCAACTCACAATTCGGAATCATCCTTCTCATTTTTACTGGAATTCATTCATTCATCCGAGATTAACTAACAACTGCATGCTGATGTGAAAAAGATTGAGCTATTTAGCCTAATTATGGCAGGCTGGCCGAGTTTGCTGACTTTTGGTAATCTGTGTGCTTTTCGAAATTGTTTTGTGCCGCTGATGGGGTCGGTAACCTTCACAGTAATGAGGAAACTAAACAAATCTGGAGGCCAATCTCCTCTGGCTGTCAGCCTCAGGTATCCTCATCACAGCTCTGCTTTAATGGACTAAACTCACTGCATGCTAAACAACATTTGTATGTGCTCTGGCATTGTTCCCGTGAAGGAATCAGACAGTTTACTTCTTTTCCTCTTCCCATTAATCCCATATTTAGTCATTCTCACTCTCTCGTCCTTTTCATCTGTAATATTATGTGCGTATAAGACTTTACACAGCCAGAAACTATTCACTATCAATGAAAGTTGGCAGTTTCTGGGAGTATGACTGATAGCAACCAGAGCTTGCAAAACTTTGGGTTCTTGGCAAGCAAACACAAAGTTCCCTGGCTGAACGCAAACGTTTTTGCAAGGGAACGCAATGGTTTTGCAAGCGAATGCAAAGTGTCTGGGGGGAACGCAAACATTTTTGCATGAGAACGCAGAAGCAATGACATTTTTTCCTCCCTTTCATTGCCGTGTCCCTATAGGGGCTCAGTAGCATCCGTTGCTGAGGTATTATTAGTGAAAACATTCTTGTAAGATGTTGTATTCAAGTGAAGGGAAGATAATGTTACCACTGTTCTATTAGATTTGATTCAGCTCAGGGAAATGTTAAAGCTATGTAACTTTTGGCCTTTATGTATAATATAAAAAGGCATGATGTGACACAATTATCTAAAAAATGATCTAAAAAAGTTACATACTGTAGTATAGGTTTAAAAAAATGATGCATGAAAAAGTGCGATTATTAGCATTCTACGTGAGTTTGATTTATGCAACTGTCACAGTTTCACTCCTCACATGTGTTTTCCTGTCTGGTTTTCCCGCCACTGATCAGTCACCATGGACACCAATCACCTTCATCACAGCTGTTGGTCATTTGTTAATTATCTCTGTGTATTTAGTTCCTGCTTGTGCTCTGTCTGTTGTCCGGTATTGTTTGTATCACTTGTATTTGTGCGTGTTCCCGTCTTCTTCTGGAATAAACTGCTATTATTTGGATTTGCTTGCCTTCGTGAACTCTTTTGAACTTGCCTCACGCAGCATCGTGACAGAATACCGGACCAAACTAAGAACGCGTTTGTACATTTTCCTTTGTTTTCCCCGTTTTCGTGTTCAGTGTTTTTGTTCCGTTTTCACCCCTGCTTATCACCATGGACTTCCCAGCAGTAAGACTCATGTGCCTTGAGCAGGGAGAACGCTCCCTCGAGGAACACTTGGAAGTGTTTTTGGATCTCGCCCATCAGACCACCTTCCCGGACGACTGCCTGTGCACATTCCTGCGAGTCGGACTCAACGCTGCCACACGCGCACAGTTGTCCGGGGAGGTTCCTCGACAGAGCTTCGCGTCATATGTGGAGTGGGTGCTGGCGTCCTGCAGATCTGCGTTCACCGTCGAGGATGCCGCCAGCCCCACTCCCCATCCAGTGCCCAGCCAGAACCACCCCGACGGCGAGGACTGTCGACATGAGCCCACCGCAGGTAGCGCGACGGAGACCGCGGCGATAAGAGCGACCGAGGGTCACATCGCCATGGAGCCCGAGCAACATGCGCCTGACCAGGTGTGTGAGCCGGCCGAGCCATCCATTGCTGAGGGAGTACTGGTGGACTTCGAGGGTTTGGAAGTGAGCCCCGCCCACTCCTCCGCTACTGAGAGTGTGTCTCTGGCTGGTACACTTTTTGATTTTGATTTTGGAGAGGAGTTTTGTCTAGCCCCTGTTCTGTTGCCTGAACTTGTCAATCCCGATCCTGTCAATCATCTGCCTGTCTCATTAGCCCCGCCCAACCTCCCTCTCCCACCTCCTCTCCAAGGTATCCCGAACACTTTATTTTTTTTAGGTTTCTGCATTGGACTCCAGTCTCTTCCCCAGTCTCCAACCATCTGTACCACCCAGTCCTCTCTGTCACCCTTCAGTCCTTCGGTACCACCTCTGCCTCTCTGTAGCGGGGTACCACCTCGGACCTGTCGGGAGCCATCTTCTCCTGAACAAGAGGAGTCTGTAGCTCCGCCTGCAGCCTCGGTGCGCTACACTCTGCCTCGACCTGTCGCCCTGGCTCCCGAACCTGCGCTCCTTCCACCCTCGATCTCGGCGTGGACCATCGGCCATTCGGTCTCGCCGGACTCCCTCGGCATGTCGGCTCCACCGAGGTCAGACATCGCTTCACCTCCACCACGGACTTGCGAACCGTCCGCTGCTCTCTGGTTCTCCACCCCTTCTACTACGGCTTGCTCCGCCCTACCTCAGGCTACACCTCCGCCCTCGGTCGTTCCAACTCGCCCTCAGACCTCCGGATCCCCACCTCACTCTCGGGAGGTCGTCGCCGCGGCTCCGTCGTGGTCACCAGGATCTTCACCATCTTTCCACTTCCTCGGCTCATCGGCTGCGCGGTGGACTCCATCCTCGCCGTCGTCGCCTCCGGTCACCCCCATTGCGGCCCTCATCTCTATTCCTCCATGGCTCCTCCCTCCATCAACGCCGCCGTGGGGCACCACTCTGGCTGTGGCCTGGGCACCTTCCATCACGCCCCTGCCCAAGGCCCTTCACTGGCTCTCACCACGATCTGCACCACCCTGGACCCTTCAGTTCTGTCTCCTCCCTGTCATCCGTCCTCCGCCCGAACCTCCTCCAGCTTCCTCTGCCTACGTTGCCTACCCTTGGCCATCCCTTCACCATCCCTTCGCCATCTCCTGGCTCCTTTTCTGCTGCATCGCCTAGCCCACTTTCTAGACCCCCTCCATCCCTCCCTCTATTCTTCTGTTACGGCGCGAGGTCGCACCTACCGAGAGGGGGCGTTATGTCACAGTTTCACTCCTCACATGTGTTTTCCTGTCTGGTTTTCCCGCCACTGATCAGTCACCATGGACACCAATCACCTTCATCACAGCTGTTAGTCATTTGTTAATTATCTCTGTGTATTTAGTTCCTGCTTGTGCTCTGTCTGTTGTCCGGTATTGTTTGTATCACTCGCGTATATGTGCGTGTTCCCGTCTTCTTCTGGAATAAACTGCTATTATTTGGATTTGCTTGCCTTCGTGAACTCTTTTGAACTTGCCTCACGCAGCATCGTGACAGCAACGATATTCAAGAGCTGTGGAGTCTAGAATTTTCATTGTAAGCTGCAAGAAAAGGGATTGTTAAAAATATCTTATTGTACTGTTAATATATTCAATTTGTGATCATACATTCAAAAGCTGTGGCCAGTGGTGCCAATAGAAATGTTTATCCAGCAGTAGGAGCGCCCACTAAAATCACATTTACAGCCACCTGGTGATGTGTGAATAACCCATAAGGATTTAACTGCCCTCACTAAAGGCATCATTTATCTGCAGTGTCTGAGTATACTGAAATAAAACAAACTGGTGTAGGTAGAGATTTACTTACAATACATATAATTACAATGATATGGCAAGTAACACATTAAATTAAACTTGAAATTTTGAAGTAGAAAGACTGAAATAGTATTTTCTACGATGGCCGAGAGAGATCAACGCACTCAAGTTGGACTGTAGGTACTACATGTATGTGAATATTACAAGATTTTGCACAATTTATTTTCTTTTACCGAATCCTCACTCTTCTTCAGACATTATCATTTTTACCAGCTTTGCTGTAGAAAACCAAAGTCACTCCTCAATTTTTTTAAAAATATATTCTGAAGAATGTGTTTCTTAATGAGCTTCAAAACGACAAAACAAGAACATCTTGTAGGTAATTAAATAAACTGCTTGTGAAACCATTCTCGTACTTAGTTCATTAGTCATGGTCTTGGTCGTCCTAATTATTTCTATCCTTGACAATCTTGCCGACAGCAAACTGACACTTTTGCTCACCTTGAAATAGCAAAGGTTTATCCCTAATCATTCCCTCACCAGTCTTCAGCCAAATACAGTAAATTAATGTTATCTTTAACACAAATCCCATCAGCAGAACTCATTTTCATGCCAGGACTGGCCCCATGAGATAAGCCTTGTCAGAATAAGCCACAACATAACATCTTCCAAAGGAAATCATTTTGCTGCTCTAACTGGACTCTATACCCACAACCAATGCCAAGAGCAATCATGTGTAATGGAAGTTTAATCTAAGAATATGATCTGGTAATGATGGATTCATGACCACCAAGTATTTTCTATCACGGTGTCATAATGTCATTGGAGACTGGGCTTGTGAGACAGCCAATTAGAAAGCAGGACAGCTTGACTTCTGCTACATGATTACACAACATTCTTCATAATACCAGGTTGTGTCTCACGTGGCTGTAGGTGATATGATATAATAGTAGCATATGAATTGTTAGCGTCCAGGATGTTAAAAGAATCATTACTTTTTTTTTTACTTAGAACATCATGAAGGAAATATTTTGACAAAGAGCTCAGTACAAACTTTCTTTAAATGCAAGTGCAATTACCTATGAGAAGTATGGGTAACATTTTTATGATTAAAATTCCCCATTATGTTTCAATCTGATATAGTTTACACTATGTCTTTTCAGTGTTAACACGTAGTTCTTTAGCTAGCGTTAGCATCATTGCTCTTTGTGTATTTTTTAAGTGTTAGACCAGGGATGGGAAACTCGGTCCTGGGGGGACACTGTCCTGCAGAGTTTAGCTCCAAACTCACCTGTCTGTAGCCTTCTAGTGATCCTGAAGACATTGATTAGCTTGTTCAGGTTTGTTTGATTAGGGTTGGAGCTGAACTCTGCAAGATAGTGGCCCTCCAGGACCGAGTTTTGCCCATCCCTGCACTGCCATATATTGACATGGATCAGCATGATCATCTCTGAGGTTTAGAGAGCAGTCTACACAATAATTAATTCCCCTACCTGGCCAACAAAATTACTGGTGTTTATGCTCTATTTTTGTTTTTGCCTATGCTTTTTGTTTTCTGGCTTCACAGATGATTTTTCTGTTGTCTCCACCGGTAAAGCACGATAATTAGTGTCTGTTGTTTAATTTAATAAAAAATCCAGGGCAAATGTCCTACTGAACCACACACCAGCTTACTGGTGGACAAGAGACAAGCCAATCAGTATATGGGGATGATTAGGAGGCCATGATGGACAGAGGCCATTGGGCAAATTTGGCCAGGATTTTAACACATATCGTAGTGTATGTATGACGTGAGTCACGTGACGCTACTGAAACCGAAGCTATCCTCTATCTACCAGTATTGCAATAAAACACATTACAAATACAATAACAATCTGTTCAGATTCTAAGTCGGGTAATGTATTCCAGCCTTTAGGCTTCCGATGCTTTTGAGAAACCCAGCCCAGTCTGTCAATAACACTGTTTAGTTTTGGTATCTGTGTAGCCCCTCTTTCTGAAACGTGCAGTGTTCTCTGATTGGTCGGCTAGATCCATGTGTGTTGTGATTGGTCAACTGCGTTGGGCGTGTTCTAGAAATGGGAGTTCAGAAACAGTGCTAACTGAAATAGAGAATAACTCTTTTTTCAGCAACATTACACAGCATTTGATAACCATTCTGCAGAAACAGAATCTGAAAGACTTCCACAATAAGTGTTAAGAACCTGGTTTAAAGTTTGCTCTTTATTCTAGTTCCCATAACCTTGAATTTCAACAGTTAGCTGTGAGTGTGTGTGTGTGTGTGTGTGTGTGTGTGTGTGTGTGTGTGTGTGTGTGTGTGTGTGTGTGTGTGTGTGTGTGTGTGTGTGTGTGGGTGTGTGTGTTTAAAACATGCCAGTGACCTTCTCCGATTCACACACACACGAACACACCTCATGCAGTACTGAGCTAATCTGAGCCAATCCTGAGACCAGGACAGAGGCATAAAATCTGTTCTATTTAAAGTGATTCTCAGAACACCAGAGCAGCTCCATTTACACACACATCTCCTCACAGTTCACTGTCAACCGGAAAAAAATATTTTTATCATATATGTAACGACTGAGACAATCAGATACATAATTATTTGTTACATTTAACAAATAAGCTTTAAAGCCCTCTCTTAGGAATTAAATATCCCCCCAAAAGAGGCAAGAGAGCAGAAAAGGCCTCAGTCGCCAGGGCGACCATCAGATAAGATGGTTTTATTGCTCTGAAAAATGTGGTCATGTGATAAGACAGAGGGCATAGGAAAGACAAAACCAAACCTTAAAACAGACTTTTCTGCATTCATTTATAGACAAACTGATCTATAAATGAACAAGTATCCCAGGACATTGAGTGAATGATTTACTGTCTTGTGTAGTGTCTTTATTTATTTTGATAATGTGTATTTTACGATAGAACCAATGGTCAATGTAACCTTACCTATACCATGTTTGGTCTCAATAAACTGGTACTTTGAAGATCGAAATGATCGTGTGTATGATATGTTGATAGCTGCACAACATATTAGTATTACAAGAATCTTTCATAGTTTCTTCATCAGCAACCAATCCAGCTGCACATGCAAATGAGCATGCTTGAAACAAATTGCTTGAAACAAATATCTATAAATCACCAAAAGAGGAATTTTCCCACTTGGAAATTCCACCTTTCTCATTGGTCAAGCAAACCCGGAGAGGTGGGACTTTTCTCAGGCTTTATTAGAGACAAATTCACAGTGACCCACGCTCTTCTTCTGGCTTCTACTGCTGCTTCTTCGGGTTGATGTCAGTGGGGACCCCCATCGGGGCCCATGGGCGCTGGCAGGCCTTGACCACAGCCTGCTATGCCTTCACTCTCCCAACAGAGTCAGACTGTAATTTCTTCATTCCAACTCAGAAGAAAACTGCAACTTTACAATTACTGAATTGACAGCCATCAACTCTTCCGACTTCTTCCCCATCAACTCTTCCGACTTCTTCCCTTCTACTGGTTGCTCTGCGTGGCCTCTCCGGCCCAGGTCAATCTGCACTGCAGCCATGTAAACTGAGTCAAAGAAACCATGCAAGTTCATCACCATTTCTTCTTTCAATGCAGAAGAAATCGATTGAGACTCATGGAACCATCAAAATCCTTCTTCAGGAACTTCACGAAATGCTTTTACTGCAAAGGCCATGCAAGTATACATTTAATGAGGCGATCTGAAAATAATAAGCTGATGGTTCTTTTCATAGTTAAATGGATATTTTCCATAGTTCCATTTCCGGCTCCCAGTTTCATTCTGTCACTCACCATTTTACCAATGTATGTGTAACTCATGTTGCGTTAAGATGACGCTGTCGGAACGCTCTGCGTGATTGCGTCGTGAAGCACTTGTGAAATCAGTCCAATGGCGTATAGGCGGGTGACGTCATGGCAGGAAGCTATAAAGCGCACCCAGACCAAACATATATATATATATATTTGGGGTGTAACGGTTCACAAAATTCACGGTTCGGTTCGATACAATACAGTTGTGTCACGGTTCGGTACATTTTCGATACAGCAAAAAGAAAGAAATGCCAGAGAAATTTCCTATTTATTAAAAGTTTGAGTTTTCCTACATCTTGAAACGTTCAGGTTTATAAATGGGGGTAATCTTTGAAGGATGAACAAATAATGTTTTGGTCATCACATTAAAAATAACATTTAAATATAGGCCTATATTTATAGGTATAATATTTAGATAATATTTGAGTTTTTAAGTGCTGGAAAAAGATGTGTGAAGTACTTGAAAGCATTTCACTATTCCAGCCAAACAGTTAGAGGTTACAGTTAGTGTTACTACATTAAATCCATGGTGAATGTTGCTGATCTGTGGACTTAAAGGAGCTGTATGTAAGATTGTGGCCAAAATTGGTACTGCAATCACTTTCAAATTACTGTAGAGCTGTGTATCCCCTCCCCCTCCCCCCTGACTCGAGGTTGCCAGATAGGCTGCAGGATCCAGCAGGAACATAGGCTGCTACAAGGAGCTTTCAACTAGAGCAGAGCTGGCAACCCGGATGCCGAAACACTACTGACTTCGTGATTGGTAGATAGGTGGAGGGTGGGGCTTCAGGCCAAAACACAACATGACAACATCAACATCAGTTGAGGGCTGCAACTTCACTTTTTAAATGACAATATCGTGGCCGTACTACTGTTGTCAGTGATATAAGTATTTGAAATGAACATGATTTCTTAATGCCTAGAGACACATCAGGGCCATTTTATGATTAATTGAAATACATTTCTTACATACAGCTCCTTTAAAGCCTATAACTAGATCATTCACGGCACAATGTTTCTCCTGCTTTCCACGTCAGCGCTGTTTGCTCTAATAGAGATCTACGGTTGATAACGGAGAAATTTGAATGCTTCACTAGATCTCGCTGCGATTTTATTACTTCAGAGGCGAATTCAAATATTTTCTTCACTGGATCTCTTAGCGCATAGTAACAGTGTCGCTTGATCAAGATCGGCTCGCGCTGCACAGATGCTGCTGGTCCGAACTGATAAACGGTCCGTGAAGCACAATATAATGAGTAGCGCAGTTTCGTTCCGCTTTCATTACGTTTGCCATTTGATGTTGCGCAACGTTGTGGTGGTCACGCCAGCGCGGATTTTGTCGGCAGGAAAAATGGTCCTAGGAATCGTTCGGTTTGTATCCGTACCGAACCGGAAGCCTCGTACCGAAACGGTTCAATACGAATACATGTACCGTTACACCCCTAATATATATATATATGCGCAGGGAACTGAGTAGATGGGAATTTCCCTTTCTCTCTTTATCCAATGATTGTGTGCAAACTAATTATGTGTTTGCAGACTATTATTTATGGTTCTTTTTGTGTATGAGATTATAATATAAATTTCATTTTGAGAAATTAAATGAAATATTTGTCTGGCTTTGAAAGTAGATGTATGAAAATAATATATTCAACCTTTCATCCAGACCAAGTTCTCTATCTGATTGATTTCTGACTGCATTTAATTGTGATGAAATTAAATGTTAAATACACATCTGAGTTGATGTCTGTATTAATACACTATATTCAGCCTTTCACCTAGACCGTTTCTACTTGTCTGGTTGATATTTGGCTGGATTTAATTTGAGAAAATTAAATATGGACTTATCTGATCTCTGAGCAGTTAGATGTCTGTATTAATATACTATTCAGCCTTTCATCCGTGTTTACTTGTCTGGTTGATCTTTGGCTGCATTTAATTCGGAGGAAATAAATGGTGAAATTACTGGGGGGGAATGAATAACACCTCATTATATGGTACCCATCTCCCTCCGGTGCCCTTCGGGCGCAATGGTCTCCAGCGAGTTCTAGTCTCAGACGAGCCCTTATCTCAGGGTCCATCTGGAAACGTAGCAGCGCTGGGATTCTCACCCCCTCCGAGGAGGGTCTCAGAGCAATAAGGTCAGCTGTTCCCTGCCGGTGCGCCACTTCAGGGCACCGAACTGGTTGCTTGAGTAATACCAGAGACCAGTGTCGAGAGGCTGGCTCTCTTAATTTCCAGGGGGAAGTGGTTAACACCTCACTATACGGTGCCCATTCCCCTTCGATGCCTTCGTGGGGCCGTTCTGCCAAGCCTGCCACCTCATGTGCGTCGGGGCGCAACGGTCTCCGACGAGCCCATATCTCCGTGTTCGCCCGGAAACGTAGCGGCACTGGAATGCTCGTCGCCTCTGAGGAGGGTCTCAGAGCAGTCAGTTCAATTGTTCCCTGTCAGTTCACCGTACAGGGCACCGAATTGGTTGCTCGAGTAACACCTAGACCAGTCTTGAGAGACTGGTTCTCTTAGAAGATTTTTTGGCAGCGTGGGAACTTCTGCCAAACATATCTCAACAGAAGCAGAGCATCTGCTCCTGAGCCCCCACTAAAGGACTGTGGTCGGGCCGGCGCTCTCAACTGCAGCCTTTAAGGGGTGAGACGGATCTTAGGACCGTCATTATTTCCAAGAAGGCTGGGGGGATAAGGTCCTGACGCCAGAGGGGTTAGGTCAATGAGGGCCTGCCCCGAAGTGAAGCGGTTAACACCTCATTATATTGTGCCCGCTGCTCTTCGGTGCCCTCAGGGGTCTGTTATGCTAACCCTGCCACCTCATGTGTTTCGGGGCGCAGCAGTCTCCGACGAGCCCATATCTCCATGTTCGCCCGGAAACGTAGCGGCACTGGGATGCGTCGGGCTGATTGCGCAACAAAAACCAGAAGCAAGTCTCGAGAAGCTGGTACCTCTAATAGAATTTTTGGCAGCGTGGAAGCTACTGCCAAATGTTTCTCGTTGGGTCCTGCAGACCATAGAAAAGGGTTATCAAATACAGTTCGGGTCTCATCCACCCAGGTTTATGGGGGTCCTAACCACCGTGGTGGGCCCCGAGCAGGTTCTGGTAATGGAACAAGAAGTGAAAACCCTGCAAGAGAAAGGGGCCATAGAACATTCCCTCCAACAGGGAAACTGGGTTCTACAATCGGTATTTTATCGTTCCAAAGAAGGATGGGGGGTTGCGTCCCAGTCATAGAGCTAAAATTATAAATGTTAACCTTGAGACAAATCATGCCACAGATCAGATCATGGTTTGTCACGATAGATCTCAAGGATGCATACTTCCATACATCCATCCTTCCATATCACAGGAAGTTCCTAAGGTTTGCTTTCAGGGGAAAGGCATACCAATCTCGAGTTCTTCCATTCGGCCTAGCACTATCACCCCGCAATTTCAAGAAATGCATAGATGCAGCTCTGGCGCCTCTGTGCCTGCAGGGTTTTCGCATCATGAACTACATCGACGATTGCTTGATTCTGGCTCAGTCGCATCAGTTGGCGGTTCGGCATTGAGATGTCATTCTCGCCCACATGAAAGAGTTGGGGTTACGGCTAAACGCCAAAAAGAGTGTGCTTTCTCCACTACAGAGGACCACTTTTCTAGGCGGGTCTGGGACTCAATGTCAATGAAGGCATACTTCTCACCGGCATGCATAGAGTCCATCCTGTCGGCTGTGAAAAGAATAAAGCTAGGCCAGTCACTCACTGTGAAACAGTTTCAGAGACTGTTGGGTCTGATGGCAGCAGCGTCCAACGTGATACCTTTTGGCCTGTTGTACATGAGACCCTTGCAGTGGTGCCTCAGGACCAAAGGGTTTTCCCCATTTCGCATTATCAGGGTCATGCGGCGATACTTACGTGCCCTAGTTAGGTGGAAGAAGCCTTGGTTCTTGTCCCAGGGTCCTGTGCTAGGAGTTCCCTACGACGGATGCTTCCCTCCCGTTGGAGCAGGAGGAGTATGGCGGCTTTGTAGCCTTGTTTTAGGGGTATCCCTACGAGAGGTGTGTGATGCGGTGGGCTGTTCCTTTCCGCACACACTCTGGTTTACAACTGGTTTACAACTTAGTTTTGGGCTTCACTCCTGGATCCCAGGTTAGTCTGTCTTTGCTGTGCTCGCCTGATTTCACACAAGACAGGCACTGGCCACTATGGTGGCATTGGTATAGACGTTCCCACAGCGTCATCTCGACGCAACGTCTCGTTCCTTCTTCAGGGAACCGAGGTTCCAGTCGGAACCGAGGCGTTTTTCAATTCACTCCATTCAAATCAATTATTCGCAACATAACAGACAGAGCGTAACGAACCTGCTAATCAAATCTGGTAGTTAAAATTAGGGTGAAAATATTTTATTATGAAAAAATTATGGCCCTCAAGGTTGATGCATACAAAGAGGGACTAATTAATTTCAAGTACGCCTCTCATTTGTGTCTGGTAATAGAAAAACCATGCGTATTGTGAGACACTTCAGATTAAGCTTAGCCTGATTGTTGGCTAATGGTTCTCATAATGAGACGCTATAATATCCAGACATCAGAGGCTCTTTTTCCTCATCACGACAGGTGGAGTATGAGCCTGTTATGACGGTTTGGTGTGTGTGAAAAAGATGGGCTAACACTGACAAATAGATCGGAGAAGAAGTTTACACACTCCAGTTGAAAACATGAAATATCATGAAGCCAGTGCTGTAAACAAGTAAACGTCTACATGACCTTCAGAGCTTTGTCCTTGTAAAAGTAAAAAACAAATACAACTGTTGGCAACCATTAACAGTATAAAGAAGTTATAAATATCTCTTCTGAAACTCCAAAGGAAACCGTTAAATGGGTCTTGACAGGAGAAATCAAATTTGCCCTGACATATAAGAGGTCTTTGTACCATTAAAACACCCTATTAGTTTCAGAGCTAAAAACATCCTCCTCGTTACTGTATAAACAAAGCATTTATTTAATCAAGCTCCAAAAACAGCTCGTTTTGATAGTGCAGGATCTGTGATGCACACTGGCAAATACATTTGCATATGACAACCTCCAGAGCAAGACATTGATGAATAGTTTTACATCATCGCACCATAGGCTCCGCCCACTTGTATTCAGTCACTCAACGGCTGACATTTGCTTACACTGGATGTGAGCGTAACTTCAAAAGAGTCCATTATAATCACTGACGCTGTCTACACTGGATAGAGTATACAGATGCACAATCAGTTTCTGACTTACTTCACACACTTGAGTCTATCGACAAAAGGACAAATGGACGAGTGAAAGAACGTTTCAGTTTAAACACCTCGTTTGGCGGAACCAAGTGGATGGTTTATTTTAATGGCGTCATGGATCACTTCGGAGGATTTTATGTTTGTTCGGAGCATTTGACTGCAGATTGTTTTGTAAACGAGGCACAGTTTAATGGAGAGTTCACAAAAAAACTTTTGTTGACAGTTGAAGCAGTCAGCGGTATTGGATCTGACAGCAGTTACATCACAAACCGTAAATAAATGTTTTCATAATGCTTTGTCTGGAAATGACGATTTTATATAGATAATGTTTTCAAACACTTACTCACGTGCAAAAATGAGAGGGCGTTGATACTATTTCCTATGCAATCATAGCCAATCCTAAGCCAATCATAACAGTGACGTTTACTGACAAGCCTTTTGTACAAAAGCTTTACTAACATTATGCATGAACCTCAAAGAACATATTAAAATAAAAAAATAAAATAAAAACATGTCATGACCCCTTTAAGATGGTAATGAGATGTCATTAGTGACTTTCTCTCCTGTGGGGAGTGTGGTAGTGTACCTGTATTCCTTCTGTGCCGGGCTGCTGTAGCAGTTTGACGGTCCTCCTCGTCACCCTCTGCCCGCGTCCTTCATGCCAGGTGAGGTTGCCCCCGGCCCTGCGTGGCAGCTGATAGTTCAGCTCCTCTGCTGAGACTGTGTGGTCCAGCCCAGCCCGGCAGAAGCTGAAGCTGGACGCAGCTGTGGAGGACAGATGAGGAGAGATGTTGAGCAAACCCCGCCATTTCATACACGGATCATTGTCATTGTTACAGGAAGCTCCATGAATTCATTATTATGTGGATCTGAAGGATTTCTGAAGGATCATGTGACACTGACTGAAGACTGTAGTAATGATGCTGAAAATTCAGCTTTGATCACAGGAATAAATTACATTTTAAAATATACTCACATAGAAGCATTTATTTTAAATTGTAATAATATTTCAAAGAGACGTGAATAATGCAGGCAAATTATTATTATTTATATGACAACTAATTGCCAGTCAAACATTTCTTAATTGTGACAGCCCTAATTTTATCATTAATATTCACACAGTTTTCCAGCACTTACTGAAAGTGATCAATACAGAAATTCAGAATAACAAAAAGACACAACAAATAATGCACTTTACAGTGTATGCAGACAAACACACACAGACACGTTTAACTAGTAAATTAGTCAAGTTTTCTAAGCATATGGCACATGTATGATTCAGTGCCTGGCAACCCAACATGCCTAATCAGCAAACATGTGCTCGAAGTCCAGAAAAATAGAAGATTAGACATTAATTCTTCCTCTAAGTGGCCATCGAGGGACGATCTTTAACCCTACCAGATACAGGAGACGGGTGAGGTGTTTCAGGTCAAGGACCCGCTGAGCAGTGTGTGTGTGTGTGTGTGTGTGTGTGTGTGTGTGTGTGTGTGTGTGTGTGTGTGTGTGTGTGTGTGTGTGTGTGTGTGTGTGTGTGTGTGTGTGTGTGTGTGTGTGTGTGTGTGTGTGTGTGTGTGTGTAAAAATGCAAATGAAGCACATCAGTATGTCAGTGTCTGTTTGTGATGCCAAAACATAATTATCATATACAGGCTCTTCCATGCATACAAAGTATCAGCAGCTACCTACTGTGTAATACTATTGTCAAGCAGTATGTACTTTGCAGTATGCAATAGAAAAGTTGCATGCTTCATTGTTGTCACAAAACCTTATCAAAAAAGTTATCATCTTGGAAATAACATTGGTTATTTTTCAGTGAATAACTGGATTTTAAGTTAAAAAAAAAGAGAAAAATATCAAATAATCACACTGAAAATAGAAGACTGAACTATTTCAGTCTTTTCTACTTCAAAATATCCCATTTAATTCATTGTGTGGAAGTGGAAGTGGGTTGTCGAGGTTTTTGTGGCACACTCTACAACCCGGTTCCTCAGAGACGTCGGATTCAGCGGCCAAGAGTTGCGTCGCACAGTAAAGAACTTATCTGAAGCAGCAGAGAGGAGGAGCAACTGGCTGTGGTTGAGACGGAAAGATTCTGGCTGGCTGTGTACAGGCCGCCACGCTATGGTTTCGTAGAATTCTTGAAAACTTGAAGAGTCTGTTGGTTTATTTGTATAGGTTGTATAGTATTTACAGTCATTACGTTCCTGTGTATATTGCGTGAATGACGGGTGGTTGGGTAGATATTGTGTTTTGCGGTAGGTGGTATGCCATACGGAACCGTTGTCCACTGAAACTGCATATTAACGCACCAGTGGGGCTTGACAGCCTAGTCAAACGGGTTGGCGCGTATGGTCGGGTTGCGGAGAGATTGTGAGATTGTGGTTAGGTCTCAGCAGCAGGAGGGATGTAGAGGTCAGTAAGCTGGGCTGAGTTGAGTGGGGGACGGAGGGGGGTGACTCTGGGACGCCAGAGTCACTGTCGAGCCCTCTTGAGGTGTCGTGGGCTAGTCGACAAAACACTGAGGACGGAAGGTGCCCACTTGAAGACCCTAGAGAAGTCCCCTACTCGGCTCAATCCAGACGGTTGTCGTGCTGGTCCACTAGGGAGATCACACTGTAGTTGCAGCCGTCGCGTGTGCTGACGCGCCAAGTACACTGCAGTCGTTAACGCCGGACAGAAGGGGAGTCACACCACCATATGGAAAGAAGCGTAAATGGGTGAAGCATAGTTTACTGTAAAGCTACGTCTTAGTGTTGC
Organism: Rhinichthys klamathensis goyatoka; assembly: GCF_029890125.1. Taxonomy (NCBI): domain Eukaryota; kingdom Metazoa; phylum Chordata; class Actinopteri; order Cypriniformes; family Leuciscidae; genus Rhinichthys; species Rhinichthys klamathensis. The sequence continues at coordinate 170,293 of NW_026606917.1, read as the reverse complement.
TTATCTTGGCGAAAGCCGAGTACAAATCAGCATGAAGTTTTAACATCTACTCTCGTGTAATGGAAATTAGGGCTGGGCAAAAAAATCGATTTTTCGATTAATCGTTTTTTTCAATGTGGTCGATTCAAAATCGATTCTCAGCGGCCACGAATCGATTTTTTCCATATTCAGGGCTCGCGTGCTGCGTCTTCTCACTCTGCACAAGGCAAGCGTCAAGCGCTGCTGGCGTCGATACACACTCGTGTTTAGGAGTCGGGACATGATTCACTTGCACAATCGGGCCAGCATTGCATCGTAACTAACGTTTATCATTTTCACGTCTTTTTTCAAGCAATTTTAAACTATCCTGTGCTCGCGCACTCGTGCATGTTTTTCATTGCGTGCAGCCTAAATCCGCCTCACAACAAACAGCTCGCCAGTAACAAAAGTTCTTTTTCGTGGATTATATCGCTTTAACAGTTAAAAACACGCAAAATGATGTCAAAACTCTGGTCTTGGTGAGTAACCTCGTAAAGACAGTCGGTCGGTTATGTCTTAAATAAGCATAAAACGCGTGTGACAGACAGTATAATGAAACAGTAATGGATCCGTGCACTAGTTCTTAGAGTGAACGCAGCCATATGTGTCTGTCATTAATTTTGTTGTCAAAACAACATAATATAGCATTAATTGTAAGGAATCAGAATTAATAGCCTATGTATTTAATTCAGTCAGTACTAAAAGACTATCCAGTGTTATTTTACATTGGATTACTTTATTCAGTTTCTGTAGTATTTCTGACCTACCCAAAAACTTTTCTTTTTATGTCTCTTTATTTGTCTTTTTAGGCCTATTCTATTGTATTTATGTGTGCTACTTTTTTCAATTTAATTCAAAGATTGAAATCAAGCTTCCATGTGTTGCATAAACTCTTAACAAAAAAATTACCCCATTGTAAAAACAAACATTTAGGTGAGATCAATGTAATAAAAAATTGTCTAAAAAATGATAACTGAGATTTAGACTGAGATTTGTATTACATCTATATTCATTATAGTCGAATCGAGAATCGAATCAGGAATCGAAATTCGAATCGAGAATCGAATCGAACTGTGAGCTTGTGAATCGAAATCGAATCGAATTTGAACATCTGAATCGATACCCAGCCCTAATGGAAATCATGTTACTTGCATTTTCTTTGAAATTATTTGCGAAATTCTATTCTAAATTCTAAGTGACTGATATTCCATGCATATGGGTCAATCTAATGTTATGTAAAACATGTGAAAAGTGCATTATGATAATGAAACTCAGGTGAAAAATATACTTGTCATCACAAATAACATGACAATGCAACAAAACTCGCAATTAAACAGAAATAGCGACAGATATGTTGTTCCATTATGGATGAATCAATCACAATAAGATCTTCAACATACATTTACAAAACCGTTAGGGTGAAGATTCTTTTCATGCCGACTTTATTGGTCCTAAAAAATAAGAAGCAGTTACACTTTATGTTAAGGTGTCAGTGTAATTATATATTTATGTACTGAGTAATATTAATTCACATACTTACATGCGCAGAAGGCGCTCCTCTTTCCTAAATCTAGCTAAATTGAGTTGATCAAACTTAAATACATTTCATAGATGACACTTTTTAAATATTTTATGTTAGACTCATTAAATATATGTATTACTATATATGTATTTTCCCTTTTGCCGTTCACATTCTGCTTTATCCAACCAACCCAACACCCAAACAAACTACAGATGTGCTTGTAAAAGCCGTTGGTCTTTCTTTTTATTTTTCTGACCCCTGGCTATATCTCTCTCTCTCTTTCTGTGTATCTACTCTCTCACTTGGCTTTCTTATGTAAGCTCTTTTTTTCCCCTGCGTAGCTAATGTGATCAGTGCTACGAGAGCCCTTGGTAAATACAAAATATTTAATGAAGGGTAAAAGATGATACCAGCGCATATCAGCACGTAAGAGATTAAAAAACAAGGCAGTGAGGAAGAGAAAGAGGGAGCGAGAGATCAAAAGTGAGGGAAGACTGTAAATAATACATTAATGGGCATTCACAAAACCTCACAAAGGCCTGAGGTAAATGGTAAATGGTAAATGGACTGCATTTATATAGCGCTTTCACAGACCCAATGGCCACCAAAGCGCTTTACATTTGCCTCACATTCACCCATTCACACACTCATTCATACACCGACGGGCGACGGCAGCCATGCAAGGCGCCATCCAGCTCGTCGGGAGCAGCTGGGGTTAGGTGTCTTGCTCATGGACACCTCGACACTTGGTCAGGTGGAACCGAGGATTGAACCACCAACCTTCCGGTTTGTAGACAACCCACATGAACCACTGAGCCAGGTAGCCCTACACGGCTTGGAAAAAGTGTTGTTTGTCTGGTTAAGCTGGTCTGAAAGCTCTTTGCATAGAGTCTCGTGGCGTGAAGAGCTCGAGCCCATTGTGTTTCAAACAGAGCTGCAGTCGGCGGTACCTCTGTGTTAACTACTATAAAAGTGACTGTGGGAAAATGGAAACTCTGTGAAAAACCCTCTAGAAGATGCTGACAGCTAAAACAAAAGTGTTTCAACCTATCAAAACCATCCCAAAGGGCAGGTCAAGTTCATAGTGTAATCATTGGGGTGATGGGAAAGACGGATCGTGGAGCTGTTTGTCAGGGTTCAGTGATGCGTTTCCTGTGTCTGCTTTTCCCACTGTTCTCTCTCTCTCTCGGGCAGTCAGGAAACGAAAGCCGAGGGCTTATTACTGCCACTCAAATCCGTGGGAGGCAAAAATTAAAGGTCTCTACGCACTGAGATGGATAAGAAACACATCCCATCAGTCAAAGAAAGGGGTGTGGTTAAAGACTGTACAGCATCTGTCAGTCATCCATAGGACGTTGAGGCTAAGAATTATATTTTCTCTGGATATCCTGCGCAATCTACCCATCTGTCCAGATCTCTGTCAGCATTTCAATCCGAGAATACAAACTTCCACTTGGTATCCCAGAAGGAGACACTGGCTGCGTCTGAAGATGCTTACATCCCTATATAGTAGGCGAAAAATAGTACACCAAAAGAATAGTATGTCTGAAATCGGAGTATTCATTAAACTGTAGGTGAAAATTACCCGGATTGTGACGGATCTGAAACAATCTACATAGGCATGTTCTGGAATGAATCACTGTCTTAAATGAATCGGTTAAGAGAATAATTCAACGACTCGCCCATGAACACACACTGGCTCTATTTAAAATCCCCTCATTCAATATTCCCAACATTACTCCACTGAAATAGTCCACTGAATGAGTGAATGAAAATGAGTAAGTGAATTCAGACAGTGAGGGTATAGGGGGCAACTAAACCAATGAATTCAGAAACGCATACTAGCATACCAATCTTAGCATTTTTACCATATCTTTCTATGGTAAAAAAAGTAAGAGTAATGTGCTAATATGCAATTCAGAATTCAGCACTTATTTTGACCCAAAATGAATCAGTATTTTTGAACTATTTGGTTGAGTGATTGATTCAATGACAGTGGACACGTTTCCTTGAACTATAAGTTTGCAAATACATGCAATCACATTGTTGATTTTGGCAAATCTTTACCAAGAAATAAGTCAGATGAGGCATTCTCTGGACAATTGATGACTTTGATACAGTGACACTGTGTCTCTTTGCCTTTAAGACTATAGTGTAGATAATGCCATGGAGACAGTCTGGTGTAATATTAGGAAGCAAGATTATTTCTGACCCCTCAGAATGTGAACTTGGCCAGAATTGATCTTCAAATAAGTGCTCAAGTCCTTCAGTGTGAAGAAGACAAACGGCGTTCTCGACACCACCATCAGAAGAGGGGAGGGGAGGAGGCAGAAAGGAGAGGTCAAATGTGGACAAAAGTCTGAATATTTTCATTAAATATTCTGGGAGGGAGATGTACAAAGCTCTTTGAGTGCTGATGCAAGGCACTAAACCGCTTAGATACATGTAATAGAAGACAAAGAAAGAGAGAGAGATGGAAACAGGAGAAAGGACCGTTAAGTAAATGCAAAGAGAGAGAGAGAGAGAGAGAGAGAGAGAGAGAGAGAGAGAGAGAGAGAGAGAGAGAGAGAGAGAGAGAGAGAGAGAGAGAGCTGGGATCCAAAGGCAAATGCTTTCGACCCTGAAAAAAGAGTCACTCTTCTGCCTGATGTGATTGATGGAATGGCTCAGATCTTCTCCTGCCACCGCGGAAGAAGATTAATCATAAAAGTTTCCAAACTTCATTTGACATTTCCTTTCTTTTTTAACAGTCATTAGCAAGCAATTACCCTGTGGTTTGGTGTGGCTTGTGGGAAGGTCATACAGAGCCAAAGCCCAAGGTAAATTACCACAGCACTTTTGGAAAAACTCATTCCTTCCTGAAGAAGAAATACAAATTGTCACCCTTTGTCTATATTATGCCAAAACATGAGAAACATAAATTCAGTGTTTTTATTTTTATGTTTGTGAAAGAAGTCTGGTTTACTCGGAAGGCTGAGTAAATAATTTATTTGATCAAAAACACAGTAAAAACAGTAATATTGTGCAATATTATTATAACCTAAAAAATCTGTTTTCTGTTTTTTTAAATGTCATTTATTCCAGTGATCAAAGCTGAATTTTCAGCATCATTACTCCAGTCTTCAGTGTCACATGATCCTACAGAAATCACTCTAATATACTGATCTGATGATCCACAAACATTTCTGGTTATTATAAATAATGTTTAATATCTTTGTGGAAACCATGATAATTGTTTTCAGTATTCTATCATGATGACTATAACAGCATTTATTTGAAATAAAAAAAAAAACATTACATTACATTACTGTCACTTTTGTAAAGTAAAGTAATCCTTGCTGAATAAAAAAAAAAGAAAACAAAATTCAAGATAACTTTTAAATGGTATACTGTGTCAATGTACCATAGTATCACTATCTGATACCATCAGAAAAGGCATATACATTCTAAAAAAAATAACAGTTAATATACTACAGTTAACATGAACAGGTTAAATACATATAGCCACAAGCTAATTAAAACATGAGATTACCTTTTTTCAATATATAAGTCTATTCTATATCAGCATGTCTTCCAGCTAGTGTGTTCAATCCGTGGATAGTATTTACCAAGGGGAAGCCCTGCAGGCACTATCTTGAACCCCAGAAATGAAGCATGAAATTATTCCATCTTGACCCAGCTCTAGAGAGCAATTCAATCATGTTGAGAAAAATACCGTAAAAATATAAAGTTGTTCTCAGAATGTGTTGTTGAACTTTCTCATCCATACAAACTAGCTTTAGTACTTAGTAGGCAGGGTGAATAGACCCATCTCTCAATTTTTCACTTCAAGATCTCCAAAAGAAAATTATTTTGCCCCACAAAAGCAAACAGAGACAACTTCAGGTCCGACGTGAGTTCAGTTTATGTAAATGGTGATTCACAAAGTCGACATAACATGGTTAAACCTTGGACATTTCAGTGAATCTCCAAGGCAAAGCAGCTTTAAACTTGAAGTTTAATTGGTATTTCTAACTTTTCGGTTCAATAAAATGCTAGAATTAGATATCCAACTTCACTTCACTTCAGTTTTTGGCATATTCAGTATCCTGCATTACTAAAATGAGTCTCTCCACACTGCAAACAGTCAGTCTGTGGGAGATCAAATTGCTCCGACAGCCAGCAGTTCGACCTGGAACGGGGGAAGATTGACAAGGGGAATAACAGGAGATCTCCCGCTGAAAAGACAAGTCTGAGACGGCCTCCATCAACAGAAAGAAAACATCATTAAACAAGGAAAACAGACAACAGAGGAACGGATTATTCACTACGGCATTGATTTACTGACCAAAAAAAAAACGACACTCCTACGGAAGTTGGTTAAAATAAATCTTCCATGCTGAGAAAGACTATTCAGCTAGTTGTTAAGGTAAAGATATCAGTGTTATGGAAGCAACTTTCAAATTTTAGCTTGACAGCCTATACAACTACATTGAAGCTACTTAAAGGGAATTTTAAATATATTTAAATCAAGTTTTTATTGTTGTTTAATGTCTATGTGGTGCTTTTAATATGCTTTAAGCCAAACCATGTACAAATTCATAAGTCAACAGCATTGCTGAGTATTTTCTCCTTAAAACTGCAGTGAACCAAAGACAGTCTCAAAAACACGGTTTGAAATCGCTGGTGTTTCTGACGTCACCAGCTACCTTGTAACCAATCAGATCATCAGGTGATCGTCAACGAGTGGATCTCTGAGCTGAGTGAGTGGAGGCGGGGCTAATTAGCATATTCATAGAACCGCGTATACTAAATGAGGCGAGGGTGTCGAGTTACATTCAAGCTATTTTAAGGCATGAAAAAAAAAATCAAGGTAAAAAAAAGTGTAATTTTGGTGATCAAAGATGAGTTTTAAGGGATAAAATGAGGGGGACTTTCATCTGTGAATCTTCTTCAAATCTGTTAATTCACAATAACCCAAACTAATTTGTCTTTCCAATGATATATATGACAAAGAGAGTTGTTTAGGATGAACTCGATACGGTGTGCCATGACATTACACAGTATTGTAGCGTTTAAGTGAACTACACTGCTTGTTGGGGAAAGTGTTGATTTTGGTTATTTACTCCACAACCATAACTGTGTTTATCATCTCACCTGTTTGGTACTACCATTTTACACGTCAAAAATACGGTGATACTGTAAAATTCTCTAAATGCTGTATTGCAGCACTGCTATTTCTCGTCACTTTCGATACAAGTCTTTGCTGTTTGCTATTAAGTTGATGTAAGTTAATAAATACGATGTACTGCATATGTAAAGTTCAAGGCTTTCATTCAAAGGCTCTTAGCTGTATTTAGCCGCCACATGTGGCTTGCATAAGAGTGGCATAACAGGTCTAAGGTGGGCAACGGTTTCCTGTCCTAATATGATGTGTATGAATTATTCATGCCCACTGACTACCTCATCGCGTCACACATAAACCAAACCTTGTAGAGAGAGAGCTAATTTCCCTAGCTCCTGTAGCTGTGATGTTTTTAATTATATCCATAAAAGAGATGAGGACTTAATTGTGAAAGCAAAAACAAATGAACATCTGTGGAGTTTGAAGTAAGACTTTGACCTTGTAGGGAAACTTTTTGTTTTATACAGACTTCATTAGCATATTCAGCATCATCTGAATAATCAGGATATTCAAATACTAAATATTCACTTATAAGTTCCAACAGTTCTTCCGTTTATTCATTATACTGCAATATTCTATAATCTCCTGACCCTTTCTTTTGTGAATTTGCTGTCTCCATGAGCTATTGTACTGAATACATCATGCACATAATAATAAGAGGAAGGAAAACCCAGACAACTTCCGGCAAATTTAGATTTGCTCTGAAAGTTAGTCTGGCAAAGAGCTCATTCAAGCCCATTTCCAATCCGCCGAAATCGCCTCACCAATCAGAAACGTTGGGGCGGGCTTTACACGATGACGACAGCGCTGGGATTTTGAAGCAGATTTTGTAGCCTACATTACAGAGATGGATGCCGCCGTCGAACATCACTCGTTCGAATCAGCTATCGCGTCTGTTTTAAGCGGTTTGAACGTTTCCCTTTTGTTAAAAACCGAGCAAAGAACAACACTCGGAGATGTTTCTCCGCCGCTCTGCATACGTCATCTCCTTCATCGCTCTGATTGGTTTTAGGTCTATCCGCGACGTCCGTTGGTGACGCCCCTCTGGAAATGATTTGTCTATGACGCTTTGCCAGATCATAACTCAGTTACAACTGAGAATGGTCTGGTTTTAACCAGGCTAATTTTCCTCAGGAGAAAACTGTAAAAAGTAATTAGTTGGCTTAACTTAAAAAAAGTGAGGAAACCCGTTGCCTTAAAATTACCCAGTAAATAAACTTCATGCGTAATTGAAAAAAATTAAAGGTCCAGTGTGTGATTTTTAGCGACACCTAGCGGTTTGGTTGCGAGTTTACACTAAGGGCTCAGCGCACCGCTCACCCCTCCCTTTCGAAGAAGCTACGGTGGCTAAAACGGGACAAACATCGTCGTCTGAGACAGCAGAGAATAGCCAGCGTAAACCAAGTTTCTGTACCACAGTCCATTATAAACCACATCATGGATAAAGTTTCAGGTGAGGATCAAGGGTCTTAATACATAATATAATAATAGTAATCAGCTGATTGTCTCATGAACGTAACCAGCACATTCTCCCCACATAGCAAACCCATAATACAGCGAGGGAGAAGAACCACATGAAACTATGCAACTATATATTTTTTCTAACAGGGTAGTAAAAGTTTAGCTGGCTAATATGAGCTGTTACTGTGGCTGAGCTGGTTAAAGCGTTAAGCCTTGTTTAAACTCGACGTGTCCGCATGAGCCCAAAGGTGCGTGCGGCAAAAATGACGTGATTGTAAGGGCCCTTACATATCGAAAGCCAAATGGTTCAGAATTCGCGTGGATTTGATCGCCGTATAAATATTAAAACGCCGTCTTCATAACGCCGCCAGGCGTTAAATAAGCGCCGTCAGGCGATAAGTTAACGTCACACGCCGCCACGCGTTAAAATAACGCCACTCGCCGATAGATGTTAAATTGACGCCACACGCCACTCAAAATGCAGATTTGTGAGCTCATCTACATGGCCCCTCCTATTCTGAGTTTGAGGACTCTACGGCAAGTCGGAGAGTGTGGAATCAATCCACAATCCTGTGTGGAAGAGCGCGAAAATGGCAAGGAGAGAATTTGTTTCGCGGTGTAAACACACTGTAAATGACTGCACTCGCCTTTTACTCTGATAATCCAGGGCCTGATGTCTTTCATCATTAACTCTCTGCCCATTTCGTGTTTTGAGCCCAAATCAACTCAGATATATAAACAAATGCACTTTCCAGCACAAGGAAAAAATATTACTTTTATAGCACATGCAATGACCTGTTTTTGAAATTTGCAGTTTACATTTTATAATAATTTCAAATTCAGAAATGCAGGTTTGTGATTCTGCAAGTGCAAATCTTACCCCTTGCTAATCTTAGTTTCCAGGCCATAATTATTAAATGGATCTCAAGTGTTTTTGCTTCAATACCCATATTTTACATTAGTCATCAAGTGATGACCCAATACAGTCCCATTACTGTGCAACATTCATATCTATGCAAAATGATTAACACATAGGCTGAATAGGAAGACTGACCCTTTTGGAAATGCACAAATCATAGAATAAGTCAATATTGTATTAAACTCTTCAGAAGAGATCGCTCAGATTTACCAAAGTCAAAAATTTCAACTCAAATTCACATCCCATCAAAAGACCCAGTTATCTGACTATCAACATTCATTTTATAACTCTTTAAGTCTCATATCATCTATTTTTATTTCTCCCTAAAGGAATTTCAGTAGAAACATCAGATACGAATTTGACACGATACAGTATTATGAAACATAACGGACCGCTAAATTAGGTCTCCAGAGCATTGACGGCAAAAACACCTTCCTCTGGGACAAACATTAAAAGAATTCATCATTGTAAACCATCCAACCAATAGTAAGTGAAAAAAAGAAAAAGAAAGTAATTGTACCTTCGATGAAACGCTGTATGGCAGCTCTGTATGCTGGAGCAGTGCCAGGCTGAAGCACCATTACCCTCTGCCTCCTCATGGGCCTGCCCCGCCAGCCTACCGTCACCCCAATTCAGCCGCGGCTGGGACCAGAAAGGGCAAGAACAGCCACCGTCCAGAGCACAGAGCTTGTTACTGTGCATTTCGAGATTGTTGAAATATGAGAGAAGAGCTTACGTATAGTGATCTAACGTCCCGCCACATTTAAACACAAAACCATAAGCCAATCAGATTCTCCTGACAGATCAATGCAGCTAAGCTGTCCTCTACTGTCCAATGTGCTCAACACTGGACGCATTCGATACTGTATCGACAGTATTGACTTGGGAAGTGTGCGTCTGTGGATGAAAACTAAAAAAAAAACTTCATAAATGTCAACTATAATGTGAAAGTACCAATTATAAACAGTGTTTTTAGCTTTGAATGGATAAATTATTTATCCATTTATGAATTATGTAGCTGTCAAAGTTAACATGCTAACATGTGTAACCAATTGAATGTGTTTAATGCTGTTATTTCTTTTTCACAGTCAACGTATTTCTTCAATGTGACATTGTAACTCTGGGTGATTTCTAAAGCTAAAGGGACATTCAGAGCTGACTGGGTGCTTCTCTTGAATTGTCAAAATGAAGTTACATTAAGACTGAAATCATGTCTGATCAGTCCCGTGACAGATGAGTTTAGCTCAAATACACTCAGATTCTAGGAAATGGAGAGTGAAAATTGATACCAAATAAATCAGATATGAATAAAAATCTCTAAAGCCTTTTCTCACTGCAGTGCTGCGGCATAGTAACAGTATTTGTCATTTGTAGGCCACAATGGAGCACTGTAAAAGAATATTTATTATATTTAAGTGTGAGGAAAGTAATTTCATTATAGAATGATGAATGGAGGAAAGAACAACTGAATAAAAAGGAAAAATGGAAGGAAGGAATGAAAGAAACAAATGAATAGACAGAAGGAAGGGAGGAACAAATGGACAAAATAATGGGAGGAAAAAAATAAGTAAACGGGGGAGGAGAAGGATGGAAGGAAGGAAGGAACGAACAAATGAAGAAAAGGAAGTACCAAATAAAGGAAGGGAGGAAGGAACAGAAGGAAGAAAGAAAGGTAGGATTGATGAACTAACCAACAATGAAACAAACAAACAAATGAATAAATGAGATGAAGGAACAAACTGAGGGATGGAAGGAACAAATGAAGGAAAAGGAAAGAAAATAAAGGATGGGAAGAACAAACAAACTAATGAACAGAAGAGAAAGGTAAAAGAAGGAATGACAACTGAACGAAAGCATATGAAGGAATTAAAAAAATACAGAAGGATGGAATGAAGAAAATGAAGGAAGGAAAGAAGGAATAAAAGAAAGAAAATAATGAAGGATGGGAGGTACAAACAAATTAATGAAGTAAAAGAAAGAAAGAAAGAAAGAAAGAAAGAAAGAAAGGAACAAGGGAACAGAACGAAGAAAGGCAGGAATGAACAAATGAAGGAATGGAAGAATGAATAATGAAAAGAAAAAAATTAAGAAAAGAAGGAAGTGAAATGAAGGAAAAGAAAGAAAGAAAGAAAGAAAGAAAGAAAGAAAGAAAGAAAGAAAGAAAGAAAGAGAGAAAGAAAGAAAGAAAGAAAGAAAGAAAGAAAGAAAGAAAGAAAGAAAGAAAGAAAGAAAGAAAGAAAGAAAGAAACGCGCAAACAAATGAATGAAGGATAGATGGATATAACTGAAGAACAAAACAAACAACAAACAAATGAATGAAGGATGGAAGAGAACAATCAAGAAAGGAAAGAAAAAACAAATGAAGGAAAGGAAGGAGGGATGGAAAAAATATAAGAAGTGAGGAAGGAACAAAAGAAAGAAACAAAGGGGTAATTAATGAATAAATAAAAATAAATAAAGAAGGATGGAAAAATACAAAATTAAGAAAAGATGGAAGAAAGGAAGGAAGGAACAGAAGGAAGAAAGGAAAGATAACACAAACCAACAAATGAGAGGAGGAGAGACTCATCTCTGGACACCAGAGAGAGAGAGAATAATAGAAGGACAAACAGAACTCAAGACAGAGAGTGAAAGTAATGAACAACATCTACAGCCGAACACACACACACTCTCCTACAAACAGCGGGACGTCTCAGCTGTGTGTGTGTGTGTGTATGTGTTTACTGAACTGCAATCTGCTTACTGATCAAATGTCTAGGTGCAAACAGGCCTCAGTTCAGATCGTCACAGGAGCCGCTACACAAATCACTGTCGGTTTAACTCTCTCTTTCTGTACAGTGAGAGAAACTTATTCCAACATATTTTAGCTGTCATCCTCTCTCTCTCTCTCTCTCTCTCTCTCTCTCTCTCTCTCTCTCTCTCTCTCTCTCTCTCTCTCTCTCTCTCTCTCTCTCTCTCTCTCTCTGTGTGTGTGTGTGTGTGTGTGTGTGTGTGTGTGTGTGTAGTCAGTCTGTAATTACCGTATTAACAAGCAGGGGTCAGTCCCGGGTGCTGAATCTCTCCACAAATTATCTCACCCACATCCATTAAAGACAACAAGCCCCACCTCTTTCTCTTATTCATTTCTCTCTCTCCATAACTCTTAAATTTACAACAAAATACCGTAATGCCAAAAAGTAACGCAAGTTACTGTCTCTTCATGTACTGACTGACAGCTCTCCTATTGAGAGAAAGGGTGAGTGAGTGAGTGAGTGAGTGAGTGAGTGAGTGAGTGAGTGAGTGAGTGAGTGAGTGAGTGAGTGAGTGAGTGAGTGAGTGAGTGAGTGAGTGAGTGAAGAGGTTTTGTGTGCGCTGTTCTGGACTAAATGTGAGCATTTACTCATCTGACTTGCACAAAAACTGATTCAGTATTCCTCAGACTCAATAAAAACAGTGATCTGCAAACCTGCAATAATGAAATATCTTAAATAACACAAATGTACTTTATGCATTTAAGCTTACTTTATTATCCAATGTCTTTGCTGCTGACCTTCAATGATCCAATTCAACCATACAAATAAGAAAAACTGAAAATATCACAATTGTGTTTCATTGTGTTGTTTTTATGGCTGAAGTAAGTGTTGATCTTTCTTCTCCTGCGTCTTGTTCTTCTGTGATCAGAACGGCAGCACAGCGGAGAGGTTTGTTAGAGATGCGCCCTCTACTGTACAGGCGTGGATTTACATTTCATTCAGCCTGAGGCTTATTCATCTCACTTTTGGTGTAAAAGGGCCTTTACATTCGCCAGGAAATAGAACTTTATTTATGTTATTAGGGGCGTTTTTACACTGGGCACGTTTGCTGCAGTCCGAGCGCGATTGTTCATCGACACTATCATCCCTTGCATGTGTTTTATTTCACTAAATACATAGTTATCGGCTACAACGCATACGCAGGTTACTTTTCTTCTTGAACAAGTGTGCTTAAAAACGCTCTAAAAAACGAATCGGTTACCTAACGTAACCTCGGTTCTCTCTAGATGAGGGAACGAGTATTGCGTAAGCTAGCTTACGCTACAGGAAAGATTAATCTTTTCTGAAATATTAAAGCCAAAAATTATCCTTAATTTTGTATCCATTGTCAACGCAGTGCAGCAGCTGCAGACCTTGAGCGGGCTAGCTAGCGAGCTCATTGGTCGCTCTGCGGCAACTGCTGCAGCCTATGGACGGACAAAATGAACTCGCGTCCAATGAGAGGCGCTCGCGCCTTCATCACGTCACAGCCCGCCAAACTGGGCGTGGCTAGAGTCTATATTAGCGAGGTCCGAAGGCTGCATCCCTGGTTTTCATAGAATGAAGCGAAAAATCGCTCGTGGCGCGAGCACGGCAGGCTACGCAATACTCGTTCCCTCATCTAGAGAGAACCGAGGTTACGTTAGGTAACCGACTCGTTCTCTTACGAGAGGTTCTCTCGTATTGTGTAAGCTAGCTTACGCTACGGGAACCCATTGTCAACGCCGTGTGCGCCAAGCATCCACAGCATGAGCCCAGGGGGAGAAACCCCGGGGAGCCCTATGAGTGAAGAAAACATTTTGGTCAGCAAGAGTGCGGGCCAGTGTATATGTAACACATAAGCACATAGTGGGAAAGAGACAGAGCGGCAGTGTCGGTCTGTGGAGAGTTTCCCATCAGTGCAGCTCACCAGGAGAGCTGTAGCGTATTAGACCGCTAGTAATTTCGCCTGCAGGGCGGGTACTTCCAGATTGTAAAATCTGACAAAGGTGGAGGGGGAAGCCCAGCCCGCTGCCACACATATGTCGTGAATGGAAATCCCGCTGGACCACGCCCACGAGGAGGCCATGCCTCTAGTGGAGTGAGCCCTAATGCCTAACGGGCATGGCAGGTCTTTTGACGCGTACGCAGCAGCAATAGCGTCCATTATCCATCTAGACAGTGTCTGTTTCGAGGCGGCGAGACCTTTGGCGTGCCCTCCGAACGAAACGAAAAGCTGCTCAGTGCGTCTGAAAGAGGCAGAGCGCACAGTATACAATCTCAGTGCTCTCACAGGGCAGAGGAGATTGGTGTCACATTCGCTATCGGATGTTGGCAGAGCCGATAGGGAAATGATCTGCGCTCTGAACGGGGTACCGATCACCTTGGGGACATAGCTGTGTCTAGGTTTTAAAATGACCTTGGAGTCATTTGGTCCAAACTCAAGACACACGGTGCTGACAGACAGCGTATGAAGGTCTCCCACACGTTTAACTGATGACAAGGCAGTCAGAAAAACGGTTTTGAGTGAAAGGTATTTCACATCCACGGATTGAAGCGGTTCGAAAGGAGGGGCTTTCATAGCTTCGAGCACTAATGAAAGATCCCAGATAGGAATCAGGGGGGTTCATCCTTCTAGCTCCCCTGAGGAAACGGATGACCAGCTTGTTTTTTCCCAGTGACTCGACCGCCACGTATACTTTGAGCGTGGATGGGGACCTGCCCTTATCCATTAGCTCCTGTAGAAACACGAGCAGCGGCGAAACCCCACACGTCCCTGGGTCCAGATCTCTGTCGGTGCACCATTTTAAAAACACAGACCATTTGGACGCGTAGAGTCTTCTTGTGGAAGGAGCTCTAGCGTGTATGATAGTGTTCATAACTCCTTCTGGCAATGCGACGGGTAGTCGTTGATCACCCACGCGTGCAGCGCCCAGCGCTCTGGGTGGAGATGCCAGATCGTGCCGCGAGCTTGAAAGAGGAGATCTGATCTCACTGGAATGGGCCACGGGGCTGTCAGTGACAGCTGCGCAAGCTCCGGAAACCATGTCTGATTCTCCCAGCGCGGGGCTATGAGGAGCACCGAGCAGCGTGTTTCCCTGATTCTCTGTATTACCTGTAGCAATAGCGAGACGGGAGGGAAGGCGTAAAGCGGGCGGTTGGGCCAGTCCTGGGCCAGCGCGTCCTCGCTTTTCGAGAAAAATACTGGGCAGTGAGAGTTCTCCTCTGACGCAAAGAGGTCTATCTCTGCTCTGCCGAATAGGCGCCATAACATCTGGACTGTTAGAGCGTGCAGGGACCATTCCCCTGGGGGAATATTGTCTCTGGACAGTCTGTCTGGGTTCAGGTGGCCCGGCACATGCGTCGCCCTCAGCGAGCGCAGATGGCACTGGGACCAACTCAGTATGCGTTCTGTCAGATGGAAGAGATTCCTGGACCTGACACCGCCTTGACGGTTTAGATAGGATACCACAGATCTGTTGTCCGAGCGGACCAGGACGTGGTGACCCTGAATGACCGGGAGGAAGCGCATAAGCGCGTACTCGGCCGCTATCATTTCCAGACAATTTATGTGAAGGAGCTTTTCCTGCATCGACCATAGGCCAAACACCGGTGAGCCCTCGCAGACCGCACCCCAACCCGTGTTGGACGCGTCTGTCGAGATGACTTTTCGGTAAGATACAGCTCCCATCATCACTCCCCGCTGATACCATTCGGCTACTGACCAGGGCTGCAGAGCTGAGATACAGGTCTGAGTCACTCTGATCGGCTGGCGGCCTGTGGCCCAAGCCCGGCGAAACGCGCGGGTGTTTAGCAAATGTTGAAGCGGGCGCATGCGCAGTAAACCCAGCTGGAGTACTGCTGAGGCTGAGGCCATGTAACCTAGCATCTTCTGAAATTGTTTCAGAGGCGTGAGTTTGTTCATCTGAAAAGATGCGGCTAGTCGCTGAACACGGCGCGCGCGCTGTGTTGATAAGCGAGCCGTCATAGCCACGGAATCTAGCTCTATTCCAAGGAAGGAAATCACTCGACTGGGATGAAGTGAGCTCTTGGTCCAATTGATTGTGAGACCCAAGCTGTTCAGATGACTGAGGAGAACTGTCCTGTGAGACAGTAGCTCCGTGTGTGATTGTGCCAAAATCAGCCAATCGTCCAAATAGTTCAATATTCGCAAGCCCTGGCTCCGCAGGGGTGCGAGCGCCGCGGCCATGCACTTCGTGAAAATACGGGGTGCTAGGGACAGGCCGAACGGAAGGACGGTGTATTGATAAACCTGACCGTCGAAGGCGAATCTCAAGAATGGCCTGTGACGGGGATTTATCTGAATCTGAAAATAGGCATCTTTCAGATCGAGAGATATAAACCAGTCCCCCTAGTGCACGTGCGCGAGGAGTTTCCTGACTGTAGGCATTTTGAACGGTCTTTTCACAAGCGCCCTGTTCAAAAATCTGAGATCCAAAATCGGTCTGAGGCCGCCGTCTTTCTGGGGAACAAGAAAATAACGGCTGTAAAACCCCGACTCGCTCAGAGAAGGCGGCACTCTCTCTATGGCCCTTTTGCACAGAAGGTTTGCTATTTCTGAACGAAGCATGCAGGCTGCTTCCGTGTTCACAGTCGTTTCGAGCCGCGCTCGGAAGCGGGGAGGGCGGCGATCGAATTGTAGCAAATAACCTTGTTTTATCGTGCTTAACACCCATTTGGATATCCCTGGGATAGCTTCCCACGCTTTGAAGCGTAACGCTAGAGGGTGAGTGGCCAAATCGCCCTGATTGCCGCACACAGCGAGCTGAACAGAATGTGTGAGCGCGCTTATTGTGCTTATGCATGACGGCTCGCAAACAGCAGGGACAGGCTGTTCTGTGAGTGACTTCCCGATTGGGGTGAATGGGGAAAGAGCCACATCTGTTAAGTGATGCGCGAGCATAGTCACGGGCACGGGACTTACATACAGAGAGGTGATGGCTGGCCGTGTGACAGAGCGGGCAGAGAGGGGGCGCGCGCACGGGCTCGTGGGCGCGTTTATTGACTCTAACACTCGAGCGGGCTGTGCCCACTTTATGAGAGTGGACTCTGACAGGGACACAGGCAGTGTAATGCTTGTGTGTAGGGGTGAACACTGTGTTGTGGGCACATTTTCTACACATAAGGCATGTTTGCTCTTTAAGAGATTTCTCTGAGTCGCCGTAAAAACGGCGTTTGGATGCAGGCAAGCGGGTAGTACCACCGGCTTGTTGGCTGCTGTACACACCACTGCAGTAGCCTGAGAGAAGGGGACTGACAGAGGGCGAAGCTTCGACGGCGGTCCGGCCGCGGCGGGACTGAGCCGTTGTTTTCTCAACGTAGCTATGAGGACTTCGGTTTCTCAGGTTTCAGCGCGATCCGAGGCCGAGGCCCGCGGGGGGGCGGCGGTCTGCGGCGGCTGTCTGAGCGCGATTTAGGGCGGCCGCCCTGTCGACACTGAGAAGTCTGGCTGTGTTGAGCTGGCGCTGTGCAGGGTCTCGTGCAGGAGCCTGGTCACGTGGGCGGCCTGCAGAGGAGCTAGCGCGACGAGGCAGGAAAAGGTTCATGGCTTGGGTGGCTTTCTGGACTTCTGAGAAGCGGTCGATAATGCCACTCACCGCAGAACCGAAGAGACCGGAAGGAGAGAGCGGCGCGTTGAGAAACGTGGCGCGTTCAGTTTCTCCCATGTCGGCAAGCGTTAGCCATAGATGTCTCTCGGTCATAGTCAGCGAGGCCATGCACTTCCCTAAGGCTTGGGCTGCAGCTTTTGTGGTGCGAAGGGAGAGATCCGTCGCGCTTCTTAGGTCTGACACAGCCTCTGGGTGCCTGTTTTTCTCATCCCACTCCCGAAGAAGGTCTGCTTGGAGGATTTGCAAGACGGCCATGGAGTGCAGAGCGGATGCGGCTTGGCCGGCGGCGGCATAAGCGCGGCCAACACAAGCGGAAGTGGTTCTGCAGGCCTTAGACGGGAGCACGGGCTTAGACCGCCATCTCGCGGAGGGCGGGCAAAGGTGCGCTGCGACCGAATCCTCGACCGGAGGGATGGAAGAATAGCCCTTCTCGGCGGCGCCATCCACCGAAGAGAGAGGAGCGGGTCCTGGCCGATAGAGGCGCGCTCCATGGCGGATGGCGTAGCTTGCCGGATGGCTGAAGGTGGCGAAGACGGCCGGCTTCTTCAGGCGCTGTCCAAGCTCGCTAAAATGCCCCTCAGACGGCGACGTGGCTTCTGTGGATCAGATGCGAAGAGCTTCGCTGAAGAGATGAAAATCAGGGATGCAGCCTTCGGACCTTGCTAATATACACTCTAGCCACGCCCAGTTTGGCGGGCTGTGACGTGATGAAGGCGCGAGCGCCTCTCATTGGACGCGAGTTCATTCTGTCCGTCCATAGGCTGCAGCAGTTGCCGCAGAGCGACCAATGAGCTCTCTAGCTAGCCCGCTCAAGGTCTGCAGCTGCTGCACTGCGTTGACAATGGATACAAAATTAAGGATAATTTTTGGCTTCAATATTTCAGAAAAGATGAACCTTTCCCGTAGCGTAAGCTAGCTTACGCAATACGAGAGAACCTCTCGTAAGAGAACAAACAAGCAAGCCCATCCCAGGTGAGAAAATGTAACACAAAAGTAATGTAATAAAATAACTTTTCATAGTAATGCAATTAGTTACTTTTTTTTTTAGAGTAACACAATAAAGTAATGCATTACTTTTAACAACAATGGTAATTTTTATCCTATTGTTTATTGTCATATTTGTTAGCATGTTCAGTATCTTTGGGTTTTGATTCATACTTCTCGACAAATATAAAAACTTTCAAGGCAGATTATTTACGATGATTTTAGTAACTGTTATGTAGATATGGTTTAGCTTCTGAGGACTTGAACATTTTTATGATCATTTTACAGTGTGTTTGGCTTTTTTCTGCAGCTGTCTGGCAGAAAACAAAACAAAAATCTAATTATTAAGTAAAGATAAAAAAAATGCCATGTCGCTCATTTGGACTTTTATGTTTAGTTTGTGTTTGGTTTATGTCCTGTTTCCTGTTTCTAGTTTTGTAGTCCTTTTGTAGTGCTTTTGGTTCCCCTCTTGTTATCTAGTTATCCATGTGTATATACGCCTTAGTGTTTGCTGTGTTTGGTTGTCAGTTGTTCTGTTACAGGGAGAGGGCAAGGAAGGTGGGCAGGATTTCATTATCATTTTCTGTGGAACTGAGATTTATTAAACAAAACAAAACATGGAACATGAGGAGCCAGTAAACAAGAGAGCAAGAGGATACACGGACAACAACTGACTACCAAACACAGCAAACACTGGGGCTTATATACACAGCGATAACTAACAAGACAGAAACAAACGATGTTTGAGAACCAGTTTTTGTTTTTTGTTTTTGTCTATGGAAGTCAATGGGCTCCAATGTTGTTTGGTTACGAACATTCTTCAAAGTATCTTCTTTTATGTTACACAATAGAAAGAACGTCATACGGGTTTGGAACAACATGACGGTGAGTAAATGATGACCAAATTTTCAATTTGAGGTGAACTATCCCTTTAAATACAATCAAATCATTGACGATATCCTTCATGTCCACACGGGACGAGTTAGTGGTTTGTTCAAATCCAAGAATGAGCAATAGTAATTGCCTTAGCAATTACTCTCCACAGAGAACATTTCTCTCTCTCGTCTCATCCACGCAGACAGTCTCGTAGAGAGTAGAAAGGTTATATCTTTATGAACTCACCTAACTCCTCAAAGGACCCAAATGTAATCTCTCTCTCTCCCTGTTTCTGATTGCTGCTTTACGCTCTCCATTCACTGTATTCTCTTGCTTTAATTGCCATGTTATCAGACTCTCCCTGACAGCTATGCCAATTACCCTTCTGCATTGTGTGCTGTCCAGACTGGCCGTTTAGACGCAGAACAGAGAAGAGAATAAAAGCTACTGCAATATGCATTCACCGTTTCTGAATCTTCTGAATGAATCGTCTCTTCAACGCTGTCTCCGTCTGTCTGCCGTTGCCATTCCTCAAGGCAAAAATTAAAGTTGCAACTGGCAAATGTAATAAATAGTAAGATACTGAAGAGTTTGGAACAACATGAGGGTGATAAAATGATGACAGAATTTACATTATTTGTGCCTTAAGTGTGAAATAAGAATGTATGCGTCTATATCAGTGTCTTGTTATTGTATAATAAGTAATATTAATGTCAGGTGGTCGTTTCCTGTTCCTCCTTTAATCAATGAGACACAACAGAGCTTCATATTAATGTTTCCATTTCTCTTTCTAATCAGAAGAGACTCCATTCTCAAACAAGCATTTTTAAAGGGGTCATTGCCATTTTTATATTAAAATGATTATTGATGATTCTTTAGGGTTTAAATGAAAAGTTTGTAATATACTTTAATTAAAAATTCTCATTAGTATTGAAGAAAACACTAATTTTACCTGGTCAAAAACAGCTGTTTTCAGCACGCCGTTTCAGTGCATATGCCTTTAAATGATAATGAGCTTCGCTAACTCCACCCCTCTTTACTGCGGGTGTTTCGACACAACGCACGTGGAGTGTTGCCTTGACAACAGTTGAGGGTATATTTTGGAGAGAGAATGGCAGCGGGAGTCTCTGAGGACACATCTGTGCAACCGTATCAGTTTGAACCGGAGTCGGACCCGGAACAAGATGACGCCCCCGAAGAAGTTCGACAATTAAGGCGCGAACAGGACGTTTCTGTATACGTTAGTTCATTGACAGATTGACGTTACAACTAATGGTCATCAAAAACTTTTTTTCACGATTTGCAAAGATTAATATAAAGGTTAATAAAACGTTACACTCACTTCTTCTGGAGGTGCAGCGGGGACACGAATAGTTGGTACTGATTCTTTTTTCATGAGCAGCTTCTTAGCAAAACCAGCTTTATACTGACCCTCGTTTATAAAGCAGTCTGGTGAGAAATGATTCGCGATCTGTGGAAGAAAGCCCTTGCTAAAATTAACTCTTAACTCTATCTGTGTTGGTGCTCATTTGAATTTGATCCAATTCAAAGCTCATTACACCATTACAAAATAAAAACGTTGTTTAACGAGTTGTTTGACTGTTGCATAGATGCTCGCTATCCCAGAAAGATCACACTCATACATTTTACACTGCCTAAATGTAATTCATTTTAGACAGTTTAATTCATTTTAGACAGTTTAATTCATTTTAGACAGTTTAATTCATTTCTGGTGCCGTTGTACTGTGGCTGCCGTCGCATCATCCAAGTGGATGCTGCACACCGGTGCCGGTTGAGGAGAGAGGTGGTTGTCTCTCTTTGTCACACTGTCAAATGCCCTTACATTTTTTTTTTAAACCCAGCCCAATAAGTGCAATTTTTGAAGTATCCCCTGTTAATGGCTTGCAACTAATGAAGTCAATCATTTTAATATTTTTTCATTTTAATGTAAAAATGCAACTTTTAGGATTCAGGATGCACCAGTCCACCTGGAAAGCGGATACAATTGATACTGATACAAATATTTGCGCACTCGCAAAAAGAGTCGCTGAAAAATCCCCACCACTATTTGACAAGACTGACGGTCTGTGTTTGTCCCAGACAGACCGTCAGTCTTGTCAAATAGTGGTGGGGATTTTTCAGCGACTCTTTTTGCGAGTTACATTGTGACGCCAGAAGGTGGTTGACGAGTGACCGGCTTTATGAGTGAGTCAATTAAATCACTCACTCAACCGAATCATTTAAACACATTGATTCATTCAGGAACGAAAGTGACTCCAATCGTCGTAATTATCATTATACAGAATACATTATCTCAAAGGTACCCTAATGGTTTACAGACTCTACAGCTTAAGCAGAACTTACACTAGACTTTGAGCATGAGAAATTTCTACGGATTTCTAACCAAACAAATGATTGGCTGCGTCCGACATCGCATACTCACTTGAGTAGGTACTTATTTTGAATAAGTAATTGCGTCACGTAAAAAAGTACATTCTATATAGTATGAATGTGTGTAGTATGAATGTAATCCAGACGTTTACATTCGCCATGTTGTCATTATCATGTGACCTGCCAGCGTCAGTTTCGTCGCTTCACTGTCATTCATAAATCCTCTCCCATGGCCTCATGGGATAGTAAAGTGTTCATCGTATGCACAGTTCAGAAACCCACCAGAAAAAGTAGGTCATTTTTGCCTACTCTTTTACTGTGAATTCGAACGTATGCGATTTGGATGCAGCCAGTGTCTTTATTAGTGACTCATTGAATCATTTACTCAATCTGCGTGTTCAAACACATTGATTCATTAGGATGATGAGTGAGGCATTTTAATCATTCACTCAACCGATTCGTTCAAACACACTACTCAGGAATAACAAAGTGACTGTCTTTAAACAGTAAGTGAGTCATCGAAACATTTACTCAAGAAATGAATTCAGGAACAAACATGTGCATGTCTTTATGAGTGAGACATTGAATCCTTTAATTGAATCATTCAGGAACCAAACACCACTTCTGCTGTGTGTTAAATGGAGATGGTTGATTCTGCTTTTAAAAATAGTCAAATAGTATTTCTGAAACATTTTCTATACAAAAAGATCTAAATACTCACACAAAACACTATTTAATTCTCAAGGTAATTTTCATAGCATCTGTCAAATTGAATTATACTGTATATAAACAGACATGTCATATAGCACCCGACACATTTCCAGCATGTAATTTGATTTTCCACTCACATTTCTAAAGGAAGACACCTCAACAGTTTATATTTCCACATCATATTTCACATATGACAGACAGATTCTGACTGGAAATGTAAGATGCAATGGTTCACATGCAGGGTTCAATCTATCAGCGTAACTCGGAAGGAGCATTGGCTGATGTCTTTAATGTATTTAATTTTTAACAGTCTTTATTTTTGGTCCAGAGGGGAATTATATAATTCAATACATCCTCGAGCCAGCGAATCCTGAGGCCAAATCCTGAGGGTGACTTTGAAGCTTCAGCTTGGGTTCAAAAACCAGGAGGACTGTTTAACTCTGAGATCGCCTGACAGAGTGTATTTCTCGCTTTCCTCCCTCACTCTCTCTCTCTCACACACACACACTCATGCCAGTATACATCAACTCCTTTCTTATCACAAATAAGGTGGTCTGGACTCTTTCAGAATGGATTATGAGAACAGGCATGTTAAAAGGTCAGTGATACACTGGCCTCACGAACACACACACTCACTCGAGCAGGAGAGAGAACCAATGTGTCACAGCGCAGAGATTAGAGTCACAGAGATAACCAGAGCCGGACAGTAACGGAGTACATTTACTTGAGTACAGTACTTAAGTACAATTTTGAGGGATCTGTACTTTACTCGAGTATCATTTTTGGGGAGTACTCATGACTTTACTCAAGTACATTTGAGAGGCAAATATTGTACTCTTTACTCCAATACATTTCTATCCATAACCGTGAGTACCCGAGTAAAAAAAAAAAAAAGTAAAGAAAAATCTCGGAAACCCTCAATTTGTTGTTTCCCTCTCAAACGTGATTGGATTGTGCAGGCGCCACTGATTGGGACAGCCTATCAGCAATCACTTTCAGCTTCCCGCCAAAGTCAACTCGGTCAGATTTTATATTACACATTAATGTAAGTGTCACAAGGTGACGAAATAGAGGCGGAACTAAATAGTCCACGGAGGGATGTTTCCACCCGGAGTGTTTTCAACTGAACACCCAGCCAGCCTTGTATGCATCGCTACCATGGCAACAGCAGCCGCTGATGACAAAGTGACAACAGGTGCGGCGCATCAAGGGGCTGTTTGATGATTGGGACACACAGCTTTTTGAAACGGATAAAAACAAAGCTTTGGGAGACAAAGAAAGACGGTAGAGCAGCACGGGGCAGCAGCATGGTGTGAGCAGGCGGGGACCGCGAGCGCAGCAGCGCGCTTCCCGCGACGAGGTGGGCTGAGAGTTTCTGTGGGACAAGCCGGCTGGTGAGATCGACCCGCGGAAAGGAATCCGCTACGAAGAAACTGGGTGGTGTGGAACGGAGAGGCAAAGGAGAAGTCATCTCGAAAGTATCAAGTCCCCCTACCTGGGTGAAGATAAGTACAAACCTTCTACTGGCCGTATTGTATGTGATTTATATATCAAGACATTAGATATGAAGAGAAGTGATACAGGAAAAGGAGACTAGACACCGGAATGAGAAGACAGCTGTTGTGATGCATGAATGATGTCGCTAAATTTCTTCCGTCTTATTGCCCCCACTGTTCAGAAGGAGGAGGTGGGCCGTGGCCCTAAATTTCACGGGGTGGATGAAAGCGACGTGTGTAACTGCTGTGTCCCACCGAGTGTGGTTGAGGTGAAGTGCTGCACGCATGATGTAAAGAATCTTGTCACGTGTTCATCGCCCTTGTCTTGTGTTACAGTCTGGAGGTTTCTGAGGAAGAGATTGAGCGAATGCGAAGTCTGAGCCCTCCGCACCTGCTATACTGGGAAGAACCAACCGTACTCGAATTACTCACTTGCTGTCTAGTCGACGCCCCCTTTACAGTCGTAAGCTTTCTGCACCTGAGTCCTTGGAGCACTCACTGGCTGTCCAGGCGAGGGTCTCTTCACAGCCGTAAACCTTCTGCACCTGAGAGATCGAGAAGAGTCGATTCTACTGAGAGGCTGGAAAGAGTCAACCGTATTGAGAGTACGCCTTTGGCACTGAGAGACTGAAAAGAGTCAATCCGTATTGAGAGTACGCCTTTGGCACTGAGAGCCTGAGAAGGGTCAACCGTGTTGAGAGTCCTCGCCTGCTGTCCAGTCCACGTCCCCTCCACAGCCGAGAGCCTTGGGCATCCGAAGAGCCCGAGAAGGGCTGACTGTATCGAGTACTCACCTGTGGTCCCGTCGACGTCCCCTGCAGCGACTGGATACTGAGGAGGAAGAAGAAGCTTTTTAATTAGGATTACAAATTATTTTAAGTCAATAAAATCTGTCTAAGTTTTACTCTCCTTTGTCTGCTTGGTTTCTGGTCCGCTCCTCAGTGGTACTCATTCTAAAGGGAGGGTGTAGACCCTGTCGACCCTCCCGACCTGTGACATAAGCCAAGCATTTGGTTTGATGTTCTTGAGTATGTGGTGTGTTTAACACAGTCAGGTTCAAATGTGGCAGTGGCGTAGCCACGAGGGATTTCGGATTTCTTAAAAAAAAAAACTTTAGGAGGCAAAATATATTTTTACTGATTATGTGAATTACACTGCGCAAACCAAAGTAGGCTAATACCCAGCGAATGAAGAAGGGTTGGCACTCAGTCTCCACAGTACATAAAATATTAATTTTGTTTTAATTTATTTTTCGGGTTTGCATTTATGAGGAAAAATCAATGTTATGGACGTGTTCTCCGTTACGGACGTGAGCGCTCTGAAAGCGGCATAAAAAATGCTTTAAAACTTTCACAGAGACATCAAACAGAAAACACAACACCTTTCTTTAACCTGAATTTCGTTTGGCATTAATTGTATCTTAATTTGAATCAATGTTTCATCAACCAATTGACTGGGTTTAATAAATAAGTAAATAGCAGACGATAGATAAGAAACGGAGGCGCCGGCACGTGAACTGGATCTCGTCTCATAAATGAACCGAAACACAGTGTATAAGGTAGCCTACTTGCCTCTCACAGACATGTCTACTTTTAAACAGAAAAATTCAAAACGAAAGAAAACAGACTACAGACTGCTCTCTGCTTATGTAATCCGTATGAAATGTGCATTTCTCTCTGGCGCGTTCACTACTGAAGATCGCGAGTCAGCATCGTCAACTTCATCTAGCCGACACTGACAAAGAAAACACTTGTTTATTAACAAGTGTTTATTAATAAACAATTAAAATATCTCCTTGCTATATTTTACATATTCATAATCATTCCTTTTGCCGGTTCTTTGTGACAGCTTTTAGGTGCTTTATTGGCAGCGCCACCCTTACATGTGGTGTGTGTGTGTGTGTGTGTGTGTGTTGTCCCCGCATTTAAAGATAGGACCCCCCAAAAATTTAATTAAATTAAATAAAGCAACATGGTAAAAAGATGAAAATGACTTGATTTTACTTTCAATTCCTTTTACATTCTCCAAGGTATTAACATTAACATTTTTCATAACTCCATGTAGGACGTTTCTGTGCATAAATGTAAGCACTGTGGCAGTAGATTAGTAATGCAATATTTAGAAAATCTACTCTTGTACTCTTGATACTCAAGTACTTTTAAAAACAAGTACTTTAGTACTTTTACTTAAGTAGACATTTGAATGTAGTACTTTTACTTGTACTTGAGTAAAATTTAGCAAGGGGTATCTGTACTTTTACTCAAGTAACAAAGCTCTGTACTCTGTCCGCCTCTGGAGATAACGCATGACCTCTAGGAAACATAACCGATTCCTAGCGATTATGGGAGTGTAAAAAAGGAAAACATGAAACGAGAGCAGTAGTCCATCTGATTTAAACACACCTCAGAGCCAGAGAGAGAGAGTAAGACACAGACAGGAAAGATGCAACCTTATTGTTGACATAGGAAGACATTTCACCCAATATTAAAATGAGTGAATAAGCGATATATCAGCCACACTGAAAAACTAGTTAAAAGTATAATTGGTACTTGGTATAATTTCCATGTGTATTTCCCTTGAAATTCTTGTCAGTTGAACTCCTATAATCTCAGTTATTTATCGTTGATTAATGTCCTTATTTTGTAAAAGACACTGAAAAAATGGTAACATCTAAATTAATTGGTTTATATTGAAATCAGAAAAATATTGAGCATCCCTGAATGAACCAAAAAACATGAATTTATAACTTATTACCTCAAGTCCATCACTTAACATTCAAGCGCAAAGATGAACTCAACATCTGCCAGGACCTCCACAAAACAACTCATGTGACCCCTAACAAGGGCACCAATGACAATGTTGCAGGCCCCGTTGTTGATATTGCAAATCTTTTTTTTTAAATGAACTGCTAATTAATGCCAATTAGCTGACACTTCCATTCTAATCACCTTAATTAAAAGAGGGAGGGTCTCTCTGGAATAACCTGGAGTTAAGCAACTTAATCAAGGACATAAAGTCTGTGATCCACTTTGCATATTATTCATGGCATTTGCAAACGTTGGCAAATCCACAGACAAATGTGTGTATGCAACATGCATCAGAAAGTCCCTACACTCTTCTTTATTGACATCCGTAAAGAACTTTTAACATCCATGAAACTTTTCCATTGCACAAAAGATTCTTTATAGTGGAAAAAAATTATTTTGATTATTAAAATGTTATTAAATGAAAAAATGATTATTTTAAGAAATGTTCACTGAAATATATTTGCAATTTCAAATATGTGTGTCTGTGTGTGTGTGTGTGTGTGTGTGTGTGTGTCTATACAATTTAGTACATTTAAAATATGTTAACTTAAAATGTAAGATCGAATAACACACTACAGTCAAAATTATAATCAATATGACAGTCATCATATCAAAATAAGTGTACTTTAAATCACAACAAAAGATTATTAAAACATGATCTAAACTGTAGTACTTTTTTGACAATCTTACAAAGTGCTCTTTTTAAAAGTGTATTTAAATGTGTTAAGACGTCATGAAAGTTAAGTGCACTTAAGTGGTCTTTTATTTTATTAACATTATCTGCAACTACTTTTTTAAATTAAAAAAATACTAAGATTTGAAGTACACAGCAAGTGTACATTAAATAAAATTAAGTGCACTTATTTTTCACAAGCCCTCAAAGAAAGAATCAAATTCCTCTAGAGGAAACAAGAACAAGTTTTTCTGCTCTCTATTGGGGTATATGTTACAGTAAAGTACCATGGTATTATCTTCCGGTATCATAACTGTACTGTGCTAACACCAACCATAAAAAAATTCATCTAATAAAATCTAATAAACTGTGTGGTAAACCTAAATAGCCACCTCATTTTATAATATCCACATCTACAGCCCTCCCAGATGAAGGAAGTGTTTGTGTTAATGGCCAAGCAGTGGACAAGGGTCAGAAAAAGAGCACTGATGTGCAAAAG
Source organism: Rhinichthys klamathensis goyatoka (assembly GCF_029890125.1). Lineage (NCBI taxonomy): Eukaryota > Metazoa > Chordata > Actinopteri > Cypriniformes > Leuciscidae > Rhinichthys > Rhinichthys klamathensis. The sequence goes on along the minus strand of NW_026606917.1, from coordinate 142,392 downwards.
AGGGACAGAGACCAAGTCAGAGTCACAGATATGGCCCATGGGTGATATTTTGAGGGACAGGGTGGGATGTGGAGAGCTGTTCATCACACACAGAAACAGAGAGAAGAGAGCACCCCGGAGTAGAGCTGGATGAGACTGATAATACAGATGTAAAAAATCTGTGCAATCAAATTGCTTTTTGCCACCAGGAGCTGCATCATCTCTTCCTGGAGCCTTCAGCGAGGCCACTGGCCAATCAGAAACCTCTATCACACACGACAGAGCCTTCAGCGAGGCCACTGGCCAATCAGAAACCTCTATCACACACGACAGAGCCTTCAGCGAGGCCACTGGCCAATCAGAAACCTCTATCACACACGACAGAGCCTTCAGCGAGGCCACTGGCCAATCAGAAACCTCTATCACACACGACAGAGCCTTCAGCGAGGCCACTGGCCAATCAGAAACCTCTATCACACACGACGAACAGTCCCAAACCGTTCAGAATTACAGAGGACTGGTTTAATATTATACAAATTAAGTGAGGTTTAGTTTAGATTAGAGTTAGATTATTTTAATATATTAATTTTTTTATTTTTTATTTACCAATAAGATGCTTTAGAAAACCAACCCCAAATGACAACTAACTAGAATATTTTACACAAGACCATCAATTTCCATCAAATTCAAACCAAAGGCATTATCTCTAATTAGCACAACTCTCTCAGCAGTTTCTATTATCTTTTCTCTCTCCGTCTCTTTCTTCAACATCATCCTCTTTCATCCTTTATCTTTCTCAATCGTGCATTTCTCTCCTTCGCGGGGCACTAATTAACGGAGAGATATTGGACACGGGCCCGTGCACTTGCTAATACAACGGGATGAGAGGAGCTGACAGGTTGGCCATTAAAAAAAATAAATAATCAAGAGTGACCACAGTACTGAAGAAATTAGGTAGCACTGGGTGGGTGTGGAGAACGAAGATGAGAACACTTGGGATGATGTTGGGGGGGGGGGGGGGGGGATAAAGCTTTGCCCTCTGCGAGAGCAATTATCCGTAGCTCACGGGTCGACCCAGCCATCAGTCCTCCCAGCAAATGAAATGGATCTTTCTTCTCCATTCTTCAGCCATCTCTCTGCCTCCTTCTTTCTCTCTGTCCATTTTCTCGAAGATGCTTGTTGATTTAAGCCAAATTGATCCCTCCCGGGTTTTAACGCTTGATCAATCTGTTTAAGGTCCGGGGGGGATTGACGAGTGAATGTTTATTAGACACCTCCCCCTTGCTTTTCCTCCCCATCCCCCTCAATCCCACTATAGGGAATCTCAGAAGAGTAGCACTGATCCATAATAAGGCAGCATATGGATGAAGCGTGTGATTTTCTAGAATCTATACAGTCTTATGCCTGCTACAGACTGTGTGATTTCAGCAATACTATAATAAGATCACTACAAATCACACTGCACGACATGGATCTAATAAACCTGGGTGCGACATGTATGTAGACTGTGCGATGATGACAGCTATTGAATCATAGGCTACGACGCAAGTTAGTATAGAAGAATAAAACGCCATCATCATGCGCTAGTGGTAAACAAAGAGCAAGATGAATCGCACTTTAGCAATTGTGTCTTTAATGTGCGATGAAAAAAAGAGGAGGAAGCGAAAGAGGAGAATATGGACTTGGTCATGGCTAGAGAAAAGAGGCCAACTTGGCAGGGCGATTTTGCAAATGGATCTCGAGGAAAGTAGTTTTAAGCTTTAGCGCCATGTCGCGTTGATCAATGTGCCATTTCATGTTGCATTTTTATTGGTTAGTCAGTAAACGTAGGTGATAGCAGCAAACACACTGTGAGATGATCTTGCTAAACTTCTGCCACGGTCAGAAAATGATCGCAGGATATCTTTGACATGACAACGGCCGTCTCTGAACCTCTCTCGCTGTACGACGTAGGAACACCGTTTAGGAGCCACAACCACAGAAATCACCACGATTAGTCATCTTTCGTCTGGGACTGGCCACAATCATACAATGTGTACCGGGCATTATTGATTTAAATGAATCGGCACACTCGGATCTTTTCATATTTATAAGCAGGGTGTTTTAAGCATTATATTTTGCACTAGGGATTGGAACAAACATCTAAACAAAAGTGTTAAACTCGACCTGTCTTGTTGTGCTACCAACATTGTTGGGGTGTGGTTTTACTTTTCTAAGCAATCAGATGTTTGAAAAAAACCCAATATATTTACATTGAAGGAAGGACCACAATATACTGTAATAGAGACTTGGAAGGCTCCTTTACCCTAGACCAGTAAGAAACAGCTTAGCAACACCCTAGCAACCACCCAGATAGGGAATTTTAATAGGATTGCAAGAAATACAGTTCGAATTTGGAACAAATCAAAATTATCCAGTAAGAATTTTTTCTTCGCATTTTTTTCATTCTTAAAGTATTATTATTTGACGTTCTGGTCCCAAATTCTGACAGAAATTCCATCACTCCTGTACACATTACTTTAATATTTTTGACGTGTGAACGTACCTGATGGCGAATCGTCTAATCATATCAAAGTCAGAGACAAAAATATCCACCCACAACAGCTGTGCAAATATGCAATACAAACAGCATGCTGATGCACTGACAGTGAAGTCTTTTCATTTAAGATCTTTTAAATGGATCACTGCAACAACAAAAAAAGCAGGCAAATCTTTTTTTTTCTTTTTTTTTTACTTTCTCTTCCCCTGATGTCAGCGTAGATGCTGTGTGAACTGTGATGACACAGTAAGAGGGTATTAAGACCAACAACAGGCCAACGGAACGAGAATTAAAACCCAAACATACATACAGCAGCATAAAAACATAATACACCCTCATAGATCTGCACACACACACACACACACACACAGAGATCAAACATTCCATATAGACACACACGCAAAATCCATTTTAGCAAAATCCTTTGTCTGCTTGAAAGATATGATACAATAGAATAGGGGGGATAAAGGGACGGAAGGATGGATGGTTTAAGGTGGAGATAATGCCTGCGCAGACAAAAGGATGCTGGCCTAAACACACACACACACACACATACATCCACACCATTTGAGCCAGGATCACATTTCAAAAGCTCTCCAAAGGCAACTTTTGGGCAGGACACCAAATAGCTGTTAAGAGCCCCTCCTTAACCAACACGTGAGAGACAGCTAATAAAGACCATGTTTATGTGGCTAAAGAAAACAGTAGCTTCCTTTCATTTCACCTCCTTTTCTTCTTTCATTCATGCGCTCATGTGAGAATCGGTTCACAGGGACGTAACTTCGGTCATGTGGTTTGGGCGAGATTCGTTTAATCTGACCTACAATGCACTGTGAGTACAAACAAGATCAAGAGGCTTTAGGACAAAAGCTCTTAAAGAACAGATTTGGGACCATTGTTGAAGGAATGTTTCAATACTAATTACAGCATCTGTGACATACTGTCAATTACCACAGACAATCATTTTGACCCTTTTTTTTAAGTTAAAATTGTGTATTTCACTTCCAAGCAAAGTTTGTGGAGCAAGGCAATAAAGTGGTGCAGGGATGACGTCAAAACCTGGAAGTCTAATTCGGCCGCTGGTTCCTTTGAGATTTTCCTATTGGGCTTTATAATGGGGTTTTTCAATTTATGAGTAAAATAAGGTCTGTGGTGAACATAACCTGATACTTTGACGTTTTGTTCTGCAACATACATTGCACACACTCACACCCCAAGCTTTCTTATCTAGTCACTTATTAGAAATATACGTTTTCACAATGGGTGAGTGTAATTTACGTTAAATATTGACTGTGTCAGCATCTATTTTTTGCCAACATGGATAAACCACAGTGTTACATTGCTGACAATGTGCAAATTCAATGTCATGTCAAAATGTCAAGTGCGAAACCGGTTAAGACATTAATGGTGTGTAAAATAATGGTGTAATAATTATTGGTGTAAAATAAATACCAGTAAATTGACTACCGCAAGCCTTAGTAAGGGTGTGTTCACACTTGTAGTTCGGTTCGCTTGGTTCGTTTGGTCCGGACCAAAAAAAAAAACATTTAGTCTTGGTCCGCTTAGCATTCACATTGGCATTTTAACACTGAACATAAAGATCCCAAACCTAAAGGCATAGGGATACAACCTGATTGGTCGCCTTTTATGCCTGTGCCAAACTGTGATGAGCAACATCACGCCTAGAACGAGAAAAAATTGGCATAATGTAAGGGTTAAACAACTTCATAGCTTAAATAACACAATTAAAATAAGGATTATTGCACACAAGCTTCACATTTCTGCTTTTAAACCCTCCAGACTGCATGTCCCCACAGACCACATTATACGTGCACTGAGTTTTTACATGCTTTATAAACTGATGGACCAAGTGAAAACGAAGATGAAATGCGATGGAAAAGCTGCTCATCTCTCAGCGATTAAACGTAAAAGAACAGAAAGAAAGAATAAAACAGTCAATGGTGTTGACAGACTGGTCAAGCATGGAATCGCTTCTGCTGATAACAGGAAACACACACATTGAGACAAAACACACACTCCCTTCAACCCCTGCATGTCAATCCGAGCGAAACAGAACCAGAAATGACTCTCTTTTTATCGCCTCTGCTCTTTCACGCTCTCCATTGCTATTTTTTCAGACATGCACGTGCGGTTAGAAACCGTGAGTGAGGCTTGTGGGTCTAGCATTTCTAATCCATCTGTATGCATGAATGAGTGACACGCATTTGTCCATGCACTTAATGCATTGGTGCTCCCTTAGGTAGCAGGGAAACAGCCCAGTCCTCCCGCTGCATGCTGGGATTGGTTGAGAGCTGTAGGGTGTGTGAAACAGGGCGAGAGGGGGTTAACCCAACATCTGTGCCTCTCCAGATCTAATGAAGCTTTATATGAGCAGTGACACAAACATGCTTTATGTGAATCAGAAACCAGTGCTATTCTGGAAACATTTTTATTACAGCCTGTATGAAATGAAACCTCGCCAAGTAATAACTGTACTGTACCAGGAGAATGATACGGCAATATCTGTGCAATAGAAGATATTAAAGCAAACAATCAGCTCTCTCAAGTGTAATTCAGTTGTCTAATCAAACGCAAATATAAGCGGCCTCTATATAAACCGCTTGTGTACTCACTCACATATCAGACTTTCTCTTAGGGTGGCGTAGAAAAACGTTTTTAAACAATATTCTGTGCACAGAATACAACACGGATTAAAACAAGCCGTTTTAATTGGATAAAAAAAAAACACGTTTGAGAAACAATGATAACTTTCCTTGAGGGGGGCTTTATGATTATGCAATTTGTTTCTATGTACAGAACATCCTATTTTGGGCACAAACTGTACTTTTAAGTTACTGAATCACACGTGTGGCAGGAGAGAGAATTAGGAAAAGACATTTAATACAAAGAAGTGCAGGTTAAAGTGAGGCACGGTCTTGCTGTCCGTTTCAGCACCAGGCTGAGCGCTGCAGATATAGCTACTATATGATTATGTACAATTGCCTGGGGCCAAGGGGAAAACATGTATTTCTCACGATTACACCAATGCCCTCGAGATTACTGAGAGCATGTGTGTGAATATTTTCATTTATCACGCAAGTTGTCAGGTAGACTTTATGTTTATGTCCAGCTGTGAACCCATGAACTCTATCTGACATTCCCTTCAGCGATTTGAGCGCAATGTCATTGTCAACATGATGGGCACAAATACATCTGGAAAATAAAAATTAAAAAAACACCTGCACCAATTATCAACTCTCTGACCTAAACTTGCACATGGCATTCAGAAAAAATATAAACAGCATCACAGGGTGCAGCAAAAAAAGTTATATAGTAGTACAGTGTAGTATAGGATATTATAATACCCTGTAATAGAATAAGCATTTACTATACGGCTTTTTACACGTTACATGTAGTTAATGTAGTAATAACTATAAATTATAAATAATTGCATGCAAGTAACCCTAAACCAAACCCCTATATAGTAAGTAGGCTACATGTATTATTTATTATTACTACTCAGTACGTACATGTATAATTACACTGTAACATGGTCACCTTAAAATAAAGTGTAATCATAAATAGCTACTAGGCTACAGTAAAAAAAATATAGTCTAAAGTACACAGTAAAAAAAAAAAAGCTAAAATTGAAAAAGTTTTAACAACTCTTCATTTAACTACTGATGACGAAATCCAAGTTACAACTTTGGCAAATTGCAGAAAAAAAATCTTAAATAAAAGACCATGTTAAAATATTATGTTATTAGCTTTTAAAGTTTTAGTCCTATACTTTAGTACAGGACATTAGTAAATAGCACTGTAAATGTTGTGTAAACAGTGTAATGTAAATAGTTAATTTATAGTATAGTATTAGGCTATAGTACACCAAAATATTAGTCTTCAGTCCTGTATAGTCTAGAATAATACAGTAAACGTCAAAAGTCATAAATATTGTCTGTATACTGTAACGCCACCCTGTAAATAAACGGATCATAGTTTGCATGTGGCTGCAGTATGAATCAAATAATAATTGAACTGGTTTACTGGACGTAGTAAATAACACGCAGCGAGCTTACCGTCCACAGCCATAGTCGGTATATACGCGTATCTCTCCGTGATGGCTTTAGTAGGAGTCTGCCATGCTCAAGCTCACGGGTGTCCTGTCCGGTAGAAGAGAGAGCCGTGGCTCCTGAACGACACCTCCAGTCCGAGCGCAAAGATCTGCTGTGGAGCAGGAGATATCCACATATAAACCCGAGAGAGAGAGAGAGAGAGAAAGAGAGAGAGAGAGAGAGAGAGAGAGAAAGAGAGGGGGGGGGGATGACAGTCGTTCAGCTCCCAGCGCATCGGGCAAGTTTAAACCCCTCCCTCTGCTGCTCACCTTAGTGCTGGACGCACTCACACACAGCGAGCTATTCACTGATTACACAAGTGGCTGTGGTGATGAAGAATGACAGCATGCAGCCAGTGCAATAAAACACGCGTGTCATTTAAACTACATCCCGCGCGTGCACGAGGGTGTGGGGTCAGTGGGGAACATATGGGCAAACGCGTGAGAGGGCGCTTGACAAAATAAACTTATGCAAAGCACACCATTATGAGACTGCGTTTGCCCCGTGCACCAGCAGGGGGTGATTAATTGATTAACACTTTCATTAGTAATGTGGTAGCTGGGTCATTCTACGAAAATGGTGGCTTTCCTGTCCCGGCCTTAACCACCAGGAAAAACACTTAAAAATGTCAGATAATGACACCAAATATATGTTTTATGTTTTAATTGAAGTGTTTTATTGTTAATAAAACATTTGTAAGACAGTTATATTGCAAACCATTTTTTAATATATTGTAGAACACGGTCAGTACCATGAAATTGGCTTGTCCCTCTGGTCAGGAGTCGTGGTTTAGTGACGTATTTTGATTTAAAAAATATATTTTTCTCCGCCTTTAAATGTCATAATACAAAGGAAAGTAGTATATTTATTTAGTGGACTACTTAAAAAACTAAAATATTAACTAAATATTATAAATAATTTACAGGGAATAGCTGTCCCTCAATTTCATGTCACTGGTGTTACAATTTATAAAAACCACTACTTTGAAATAATGCAACATCCTTGCCAACTTCTTTCTGGGTCAAAGGTTAATTTGGAGGAGGGGCTGTTTTGAAAAGCACATGGTCAGTTTGCACTCTCTCTTCATCTTTTAGCAATTTGATAAATCATTTGATAATTTCATGCGAGGACTTAAGATGTGTCACTGGTGTTCTACAGATTATAGTAAGGGAAAAGGAAATTTGATTAAAATAATTGTTCAAATTGCATGATTAAGTAATTTATTTGCAATTTAAGAAGTGTGGTTTTGAGCTACGGTGGTAGCCATCTTAGATATGTTATCTTGTCTGCAGATTTGTCACTGGTGTTATCGTCACTGGTGTTACTGTTACTGCTGGTAACACCAGTGACATGACGATAACACCAGTGACAATCAATAACACCACTAACGTTTTTCTCAACATAAGGTTTCATAAAAGCCTCAACAATAAATATTACTAATAAATTGATAAAAATTTGTTTGAAATAATCTTATGTTATGTCATTGGTTTCACATTGCGTCACTGGTGTTACTGCATGGGATATTGGTGTTCTGGCATCAGAGTAGCCCAGTTTTATAGAATATGGTTTTTGTATCTACCTAACTGTTGCTGCGCTCATTAGTAAGCATTTTAAGGATATGATCGTACAATTTTGATCACTCAACCTCAATTATTTCTAATGTTACAACAAAAAACACAATGGTAGAAATAAAAAAATGTCACACAATAGAACTTTACACATACCTGGTTAAAGCAAATTATTACTAATCAAGACAATTTCTTAATATTACATTAACTTTTTCTTTCTTTGATTATGTATGCAAATAAAATGGTCAAATTACATTCTGGAAAGCCTGAATTGTCATCTAAAATATAGGTAACACCAGTGACAAAAAGGTAGCTCAAGCATTTTTTTATGTAATGTAGTAAAAATATAAAAATACATTAAGCTGTCATTTAAGTTGATTTATAATGTTAAGAGGTTAACTATTAGCTGACTATAAGTTTTGGTATAAAAAAAGAATTACATTTTTTAAAAGTTGTCTGTTCAAAAAGCCACCATTTTCATAGAATGACCCAGCTATAGCCTACTAACAAATAGGCCTGTTGCTTGTATATATATATACAATATAACGGCTTGGATTCTTTGCAGTCTTTCAAATGAAAGACTGCAAAGAATCCAAGCCATTACCAAAAAACAATTTGTCCTAAAGGCATTTTAAAGCTGTCGGGACGGATTTCGCGGGAAATTGCAGGTGTCATTAACCCGTGCATCGCTTCCGTACACAGAGTGTGTAAAGTCACTCACAACAAACCAGAAAAATTATGGGGAATCGCCATTTGTAAAAACAAACCAAACGTTATTTATTTGTCCATCTGCTCTAATTAGATCCACTTGTACAGTATCCACATTCATCCGCGCAGAGGAGCAGAGCCGAAGCACAACCAAAAAATGGTCGTCCGCTAAAGGGTCAAAAGTTAGTGTAACTTTACCGATTCGTTAATACAGACCCAGGGACCCCAAACCAGATTCTCAAGAAATCCAGTCAGCAATTTAAAAAGGTTACATTTTTATCAATAACACTTTATAAAAACCTAACTTTATATAATGTAGGCCTAATTATGTTAATATTTTAATTCATGTTTAGAATCATTCAAATTGAGTAGGCTATGGAAGTTAATCCATTTGCCTTGGATAAAACTAAGCATCTGCTAAATTAATAGTATGGAAATCTATCTATCTATCTATCTATCTATCTATCTATCTATCTATCTATCTATCTATCTATCTATCTATCTATCTATCTATCTATCTATCTATCTATCTGTCAATCTGTCTGTCTGTCCATCCATCCATCTAGATTCTAGATTATACATTAATAAATTATAGTTAAATATTATATATTGACCGATAGGTCTATTGTTCACTAAAAAATTCTGTCAGCATTTTCTAATCTTCATGACATTCTAAATCTGTATGACTTTCTTTCTTTTTTCGGAACACAACATAAATGTAATTATAGCATTTACTTCAGTTAGTAATTTCATTAACAACCAAATATGTTTTCATTCAAACTCTATTCACCGTACATTTAAATTATTCTATAAATTATCATCATATAATTTATTTCAAATAATTATGTTAATACATCCACTGTATTGTTAATGTCATATGTTCATTTATGGACCAGGTTTAGGTGAAACGACACAGAAAAACAAATTACTTAAACAGTTAAAAGGTTGAGAAGTGCTGACTCCACTTAAAGCTTTACAACTTGTCCACAGCGTGACTGTCGTCTGGGTCACTACACACTCTTGTGCACTCTGACTCCCCCATTCTTGCAGTTTCACTAGGATAAGTGCCATATCTGTTCTTTAGAAAAGGAAGAAAAGCCTGTTAAGTGCTGCCGTCACGCCTCAGGGCAACACTTGCTTGTCGTGAAGCTGTGGAGGAGGAAGGATCTGAGGAGAGCGTGTAGTCAAGAACATCAGCGCGTCGGAGAGGTCTTCAGTGGCCCGTTCTACAAAGAAATCTTCCAGACGATCAACAGAACAAGAGATGCCGCTGCACCAAACGTCAGAGAAGATGTCTGCTTAAATGAGCTGTATTCATTTACTGTCATAAATAACACTGATTGCCTTCACAGTATGAGCAGAGAAGAAGGTGTTTGGTGAAGAGGGTTTCTGAAGTTTTAAGAGGTGTGGGAGAGAGTCTCTCTCTGTAGGGCAAACATGCAACGCTACAAAGCAGCAGCTACAGCTTTTCTTCACTTCACAAGGCTGCTGTTGTTGATGTTGCACAGATCAACATGAAAGTTTTGAGCTTTTTGACGGATTTTAGATTTCAGATCTCAGATCTTTGTTGAGTTTCTGCAAAAGCAAGCATTGTGGAGTACTTACAAAGCACTAAATGGTTTAACTCCCCAGTACTTGAGCGAGCTCTTAACGCATTATAGTCCTTCACGCCTATTGCGTTCTCGAAATTCCGGCCAGTTGATAATACCTAGAATATCAAAATCGACTGCTGGCGGTAGATCCTTTTCCTATTTAGCACCAAAACTCTGGAACAATCTTCCTAACATTGTCCGGGAAGCAGACACACTCTGTCAGTTCAAATCTAGACTAAAAACACTTCTCTTTGGCCTAGCATACACATAACACACTATAGACTTCCTTAATTCAAAATTAGGCTGCATAGTTTAGACTAGCCGGAACCGGGAACACGTCCCGTAAATCCTGATGTACTTGGTACATCGTAAGAAGGATGGCGTCTATGCTAATATTAGTCTCTCTGTTTATCCCGAGGGACCGTCTATGGTGGACCTGCGCCTGAACCCATCCCAACTCATCCTGAAGTGCCGGCCTCATCAGCCCTGTGATGGCCTCATCGACACGACAGCCATGGGCACTGATCCTCAACAACTCGTCTCCATCCCGGCGTGATTACTTCGACTTCCAACCAGACGGAAATGGATAAATACTCTAAATGTTCCTATCAAATCTGACTTGTAACGCTGCCCGAATCGTACACTGGTCTTTCGTTGGCCAGAGGAGAACTGGCCCCCGACTGAGTCTGGGTTCTCCCAAGGTTTTGTTCTCCATTCTGTCCCTGATGGAGGTTTGGTTCCTTGCCACTGTTGCCTTGGCTTTTGGCTTGCTTAGTTGGGGACATTTAATATTCAACAATATTATTGATCTGCCTTACTTAAGGTGGACGTTGATGCAATTTTCTTCTAGAAACAAACTTTGTTGTATTATTTTCATGTTATCACTGTGAAGCTGCTTTGATACAATCTGTATTGTAAAAAGCGCTATACAAATAAAGGTGACTTGACTTGATTTGAGTAAGGCTGTTTGCAAAGACAATGTCACAATTAAAATTGCTTGTAAATTAAGATTAGCCTTTTTTGAAGAAACCACTGAATATTTCTGGTTTGTGCTACAGGTGTGAATCATACCTAAAATCATGTGAATTGTCTGTCTGTCACTGCTTTGCTGCCATCACTGCTGCTGCTTCTCCTACAACAGACACAACAAGCTGCTTCTTTGGCCTTTGCCTTGATACTGTGGGTTACAACATCCCTATGCCCGTGGACACTGCCTGCTAGTGGTCTACATGTGTAATTGCACGTCGATACGGACAACTACGCAGAAGTATAACTGAAAACCGACGCGTAGAGGATACAGCGTAGGTCCGATGCAGAAGTAGGCTTTTTACGTGAGGTCTGCTCTGCGCACAGTGCGCGTGATGCAAATTCCGTCACCAGAATAGTGCGCGCGCCGCCCGGTTTTTGTAAGCGTGCGTACTGTACTCGCAGGTCGAACATGCACATTGAGATTTTTTTTTTTTACTAATCAGTTGATCCTCAATGTGGCAACACTGGTCTGGGCCGTTGTTTCACTGTAAGCGAAACTAGAGACAGAACAACAACAAAATATCAGAGACTGTAACGCCAACTGTTGGCGTTACAGTTTTGGCCTTCTTTCTTTTTCCATGTATTGAGCATCAAGACTGATGGTCTCAAGATCCAAACAGCAATCGCAGTGTTCACTGACCCCTGGCAGAGAGGTTGCGTTTCCAGTGTGCCTTTAGTACTTTCATTACTGTGTTTCAGACAGGCGGCAAGCTGAGAGAGAGAAGTTTTCAGCCCCTGCCGATAAGATTGACAGTCTGCGTTTAGACACATACTGAACAACCCGCAGATGGTGGTTTTGTGTCCAAACATTGATGGACAGTGCGGGTGTAATTGTGGACCAATGCCCCCCTTGTACGGCCAACGGTTTTTCCGAACCAAGCTGTCAGCTGGCACGGTTTCCGACAATGCCCAGCCTCACACAGGAAAACAGGATCGGTCATGGTTCTGGTGGACAGACAGATGCACCACAGAGTTCCTTGTCTATTTAACGGAAGAACAAAGTGAGTTCAGACTAGATGCCAGTCGAAGTCCAATAACAGGCTGTGGACTGCATCCCATATCAGACGACTAATTAAAGATGTATTCTGTCATGCTCTCTCATATGGTCTTGGTTAGTGTCAGGGCCAGGCATTGCCTGGGAAACAGGGTGCCACAAAAGAGTAAAGTTTGGGGGTTGAACATACTGGGGCACTTGATTTTCATACTATAATGGTGTCATGGTGTTGGCATTTTGAATGGCTGGCATGAAAACTCAATGACACTCCAGGGACTCTCCAAATCCTAAGCTTGTGGCCAAAGTCCAAAAGTGCAGAACCTGAAAACATATTTGCAAACAGAGCTTTAAACACATACTGTTGTCTGGCTGCTACACTGGGATTCAGTTGGTTTTCTAGCGCAAAATAAAACAATAATCCATGAGAGGTTGTGCATTATTAACCTGATCTCATGAAATGCGTCTCTATAGCATGCATTGTATTTATCGTGCAATTGTAAAAACTAATTTCCGTGTATAAATTGAACAATAAATACAATGCGTGCTATAGAGACGCATTTCATGAGATAGCACAACCTAATGTAAAAATCAATGTAATGTACGGCAATCAAGTAAATAATTACAGTTTTTCTCAGTCGCTTTGGTACATTTCTCAGATCGGAATTGAAATTCTCAAAACTACCTGTTCAATCTTCACATCATTGTGTCACTTGTGCACATCAAAAAAAGCAGTTTCTCATTTCTTTGAACAAGTTGCATATGCTTTTGGTACATCCATGCAAATGATTATGTACAATTCTCTGCTGTTTCCAACATTATCAATTGCTTATGTCATGTTTATCAAAATGTATTATAATGGGTCTCTGTTGAACAGTCTCACCCCCCACAACATCTAGGCATTAATTCATAGCATAAGTCTTTACATGCAAAATGGTTGAACAAGATGTCATACAGTAATATGTCAAGCATATTTCCATACATTTCCATTAGACTTTTTTTCTAAATCTGTCATGTTCACATTCACATTTTTTATTTTTTTTCTTTGTGCTATGCAGTGCTGTCTTTTCCTTTCTGTATTGCAATGACATGGTCTGTCAACAAATTACAGTACAAACAGTAAAAGCGTAAATGTGAATCTTGTCCAGTCTCTTGCAATCAAACTCCCACATACACTAAAGTGTAACCTATACAATTTACAATAATTGTCATCAAAACTTTAGCCATAGTTTACATCAGAACATCCCTCCAGAGTACACTGTTATATTGACAACATGACTAATTTGACCGTCTTATCCGTACACAATGACACAAGGGCTTGTCATTCTGATGGCACTGACATGTTCATTGATATTTACTTTTGAGAGATGAACTAAGGATTTTGAGCAATAGACTGGCTTTTGCAGGTAATCCATGGTGTTTTGCTATTTGTACGAATTGCTTAGAGAAATGCACTTACTGTTTTGCAAATGTCGAGGATGATTTGAAAAATGTACCAAAGCGACTGAGAAAAACTGTAAGTGCAAACTGTTGCCAACAACATAACTTCAATTTACCCGATTGCTTAGAACGTGGCTCATCCAATTGTTTTATTTAAAACAAATTGAAATTCAAAGTGATAAGTTGTCTTGATAGACTTTAAATGTTGGCTTGACAAAAAATTGTTTTTGATGGACGGACGGACGGACGGACGGATGGATGGATGGATGAACAGCACTCTTGCTCTTTGTGATATTGCTGAAATACTTGTGTTTTTGTGCAAAGATTAGGCATTTCGCCATCAATGGTGAAGTCATGTGAGTGTGTGCGTTCAAAGCTTCAAAAGTCTTTGCCATTCCACTCACACCAAAAAGTCGGCCTGTCTTATGCAAATCAGTTGCTGCTGAAGCGCATTCAGACTAGATTCTCTGTTTATCTGACACAACCATTTTAGAGAACGCAGCATGGGTCAATGTGTCGCTGCCTCCTTTTCCCACTCATCGCTTCCTCTCTGGTAATATCTGTACAGTTTCTCTTTATCGTCTTCTTTGGGGCACAGATTGCATGATAGAGGATTCATTCATTTTTCCCATAAGGCCACCTTGCCTCTGTTCTCAAGCTGAAAATATGCGCTATATACTCTCATGACGAATACATATCCAGAAGATCAGACAGCCTGTTGATGGATATTCCCTCGCTACCAGGCTGAGAGAGTGTTGGAATCACTTGGGAAAGGGTCGGATCCACAAGTTTAACTCCTTAAAGTCACCATGAAATTGACAGTTCTTATTTTTTAATGGAATATTGCAGTGTTTATTCAAAATGATTTATCTGTGCACATCATTACTGTTTTAAATTCATGTTCCCTCGTAATCTTTAATCAAAATAACTTCCCCTCCCTCTTGCAGCGACATCTTTTCTCTGATGATGTGTTTACCGGCGTGAGGGCGGGGCAACCTGTCACTCACAGGAGATCCACCAATAGCAAAACATAACCATCCAATCAATTCCCCATGGACGAAATCAAGCCCCGCCCTATTTTATTTTTCTTTCTTGTTTGAGAAGCCGTTTCATATATCTCAGACAGCAACATAGTGTCGGCCCAGATCCGGGCCACATCTGATACATGTGGATTCCACGTGTACCAGATGTGGGCCGGATTTGGTTGTAATTAATGAATGCTTTGGAATACCGACCTAAAGCCATATGTCTAACCAAGTTGTGTTCCAAATTTTAAGTTGATATAAGGACACCACTATAAGGTTCTCACAGGATGAATCATCCATCACCCACCAAGTGAAGCCTTAACTATTGATCTTCACTGCTGTTATATTTCCACACAAAAAAACGTATTTCTCTGACTATTATTTCATGTCAGGCTTTACAGGGTTAAAAGTGATGCTTGCCTTAGTAATCAGCACTAATTACAAATATTCCATAGAATGAAAACCAGAATGAAATACACTCCCAGTAGCTCACATGATCCATTATTCAATCTCTTCACGATCATTCTCTTTGTCTTTCTCTCTTCTTTCTTCTCTGGTCCAGTTCCCTCTAATCTGTCAGTGTCATTTCCAAGGCCTGGTTACAGGCACTGTTTTTACGCATCTGTCAAACACTATCTGATAAAAGCACAGAACCTTCACACCAAGATAGGACCAGGAAATAAGATCCAGGGCTCCATGCATCATTGCAAATATCTATCACTTCGGAAATTATGTTCAGAGGCTCCTCAAGGCATTACTCGCTGAAAATGCATTTGTCAATAGACTCATTTGATAGCCTCTGTGGTTCTCACCCACCAAAATTAGACGAGAACTTGATAGAAAATACGAAAGGGATCAGAATATAACTCAGTTTCAAACTTAAAATCGATACTATTCTGAAGTCTGTTTACTAGAAATGAAAGAAGCCATTAATCTTTGAATTGATGCATAATGTAATCTAGCATTCATTCATGCACTGAATGCTCAGTGGACGCCGAGCCTTGTGTGTCATGCCTCATTCAAAAACTGAACTATAATTTCACCCACACACAAACCTGCTGGCGATGGACTTTTTTTTTTTTTTTACCTGTCTTACTCTTCCTCTCACTGTCACTTCACATATTGAATGGCTCATTCACCGTCTGAATACTGAACTGTGTTTTCATACTGTTCTGACATCAGTCGTGTCAGTTTTTCTCTGCGTGCACAAGCTGTTTCAGGATCAGTGCTTGCTATTGCCCTCTTAAATGTCTCCAGACTATTTCATTTTCCCAGGAGTTCGTGCCAGTGATAAAGACAGCTTGACGTTCGGCTGGCATGGTTGTTGGTTTGCCCAAGGCCTTGCCATTAATAGAACGATGTCACCAGTATTTACAGTTGCCTTTGGAGCTCTCGGCTTTGCAAGACTGACCTCAATGCTGTCCTCATAAATAAAATGTTATTTACAAGCCTTCAGAGACATTATGACCTTTTCCCTATTTTATTGTAAGTGATTTCTCCAACTACTTGTCAAAAGTTAACATAAAACGTTTTTGTTTTTTTTTCAGGGAAAAAAATATCTAAACCTTGAAAGCGGTTGACCAATTACAGCAGACTGGGTCATCTAGCAAATCAGAGCAGAGTAGACCAATCACAACACACTGAGCCATCTGACCAATCAGAGCAGAGTAGACAAATCACAACAGACTGGGCCATCTGACCAATCAGAGCAGAGTAGACCAATCACAACAGACTGGGCCATCTGACCAATCAGAGCAAAGTAGACCAATCAAAACAGACTGAGTCATCTGACCAATCAGAGCAAAGTAGATCAATCACAACAGACTGGGCCATCTGACCAATCAGAGCAGAGTAGACCAATCACAACAGAAGGGGCCATCTGACCAATCAGAGCAAAGTAGATCAATCACAACAGACTGGGCCATCTGACCAATCAGAGCAGATTAGACCAATCACAACAGACTGGGCCACCTGACCAATCAGAGCAGAGTAGACCAATCACAACAGACTGGGGCACCTGACCAATCAGAGCAGAGTAGACCAATCACAACAGAAGGGGCCATCTGACCAATCAGAGCAAAGTAGATCAATCACAACAGACTGGGCCATCTGACTAATCAGATTAGCCAATCACAACAGACTGGGTCATCTGACCAATCAGAGCAGAGTAGACCAATCACAACAGACTGGGCCATCTGACCAAAAAGACTAGGCCTATATTTTATTTTTTCCTTCCTGTATAGAGCCCAACAGTATGGTTCCAGAAGTAACATTAATTTCCTCTAAAGAGAAAATGATTTAAATTAAGATTAGTAATGTATATTACATACAGTACAATGTGACTTTACTGTAACTTAAAGCTGCAGTCCGTAGCTTTTTTTAGGTTAAAAATTATCCAAAATACATATTTGAGAAAATACATAACCAGCCAGTGTTCAAAACTCTCTGCTTGCCTTAGCTCGAATCAAAGCGGTAAGCTTGTAATAATGTTTTTAATTCCAGTGGTACTGGTGGATTTCCGCGGGAGATTCGAGCATGTCTTTGCGTCATTACGCCACATCTGTACACATAAAGAAGAGTCTCGGCTAGTAGGCTATATTGAGTCATTACGTCACATCTGTACACATAAAGAAGAGTCTCGGCTAGTAGACTATATTGAGTCATTACGTCACATCTGTACACATAATGAAGAGTCTCGGCTAGTCGGCTATGTTGAGTCATTACGTCATGATTTCCATTACACGAGAGTAGATGTTAAAACTTCATGCTGATTTGTACTCGGCTTTCGCCAAGATAAGCAAAACTAAGACGTAGCTTTACAGTAAACTATGCTTCTCCATCCATTTACGCTTCTTTCCATAAGGTAGTGTGACTCCCCTTCTGTCCGGCGTTAACGGCAGCAGTGTACTTGGTGCGTTAGCACACGCGACGGCTGCAACTACAGGACCAGCACGACAACCGTCTGGATTGAACCGAGTAGGGGACATCTCTAGGGTCTTCAAGTGGACACCTTCCGTCCTCAGTGTTTCGTCGACTAGCCCACGACACCTCAAGAGGGCTCGACAGTGACTCTGGCGTCCCAGAGTCACCCCCCTCCGTCCCCCACTCAACTCAGCCCAGCTTACTGACCTCTACATCCCTCCTGCTGCTGAGACCTAATCACAATTTCACAATCTCTCCGCGACCCAACCATACGCGCCAACCCGTTGACTAAGGCTGTCGAGCCCCACTGGTGCGTTAATATGCAGTTTCAGTGGACAACGGTTCCGTATGGCATACCACCTACCGCAAAACACAATATCTACCCAACCACCCGTCATTCACGCAATATCCACAGGAACGTATACAAACAAACCAACAAACTCTTCAAGTTTTCAAGTTTTCGGCCTGTACACAGCCAGCTAGAATCTTTCCGTCTCAACCACAGCCAGTTGCTGCTCCTTTCTGCTGCTTCAGATAAGTTCTTTACTGTGCGACGCAACTCTTGGCCACTGAATCCGACGTCTCTGAGGAACCGGGTTGTAGAGTGTGCCACAAAACCTCGACAGCCCACTTCCACTGGATAAACCTGGACTCTCCACCCTCGCTGTTCTGCTTCAGTGGCCATATGAGCATACCGCAGTTTCTTCCTCTCATATGCCTCATCTACCGCATCCTCCCATGGCACTGTTAACTCTATCAGTTGAACAATGCGTGCTGATCCAGACCACAAAACAATATCTGGTCGTAGGTTAGTGGTGGCAATCTCAGGTGGAAAAATAAGCCGTTGGTCAAGATCAGCCAGCATCTTCCAGTCCCTAGCAGCTTCCAGTTGTCCTGGGCGAGAATTGGTGTTAACACCTTTTCTTGGTGGTTGCTCGCCTGGGCGGAGGAATATTGTCTTCTGCGTGTAATGTTTTGCTAGAACAGGTGGCAACTTATTGGTCATGTTACGCTTGCCTTCTAATGCTAAAGCCAAACATCGCAGTACTTGGTCATGGCGCCAAGTAAACCGACCTTGGCTAAGAGCCACCTTACATCCTGTCAAAATGTGCCTTAATGTGGCAGGTGATGAACACAAAGGACAAGAGGGATCCTCTCCTACCCAGAGGTTTAGGTTCTGCGGTGATGGGAGAACATCATATGTTGACCTAATAAGGAAACTGATCCTACTCTCTTCCATTGACCAAAGGTCTTGCCAGCCCATCTTACGTTGTTCCACACTCTCCCATCTCATCCACTCTCCCTGCTTGGCCTGTGAAATGGCCTTTATACACCTCATCCTCTCCTCCTGCTGTCGCACCTCGTTGACTACCAGCTTCCTCCTTTGAGCTGGGCCTGCCTTGTGCCATTTAGGAGGAGCTAAACTGAGCCCAAAACCCCCTCTTCCATGCTGTACCTGTCCCACGATATCCCTAATTTGAAGGGCAGCCTTTGCCTCTACTACAGATTTCTTTGCTGACCACTTTCTACCAGTTTTTAACACAGGGGCTGCCTCCCTTACACATTTGTCGCGTGACTCTACTAAGGTCATTTCCAGTCTGACCTTGGCACACTTGAACTCCTCGGTTAAAGCAGAGACTGGCAGCTGCAATATTCCTTTACTATAAAGTCCTACTCTGCTGAGGCAGCGTGGAACTCCCAACCATTTCCTGATGTATGAACTTACCAACGCTTCCAGCTTATCCACTGTTGTCAAAGAAACCTCGTACACGGTCAGTGGCCACAGCAACCTCGGCAGTAGACCAAACTGAAAGCACCAGAGTTTTAGTTTTCCAGGTAGAGCACAGCTGTTTATGCTCTTCAACCCTTCCACTGCTTGTCGTCTAACTTCTCCCACCCGAACTGTGTCCTTTAGATCCCCATCGTACCATCTCCCAAGACTCTTCACTGGCTTCTCAGAAACTGTTGGTATTGCCTCACCATTAATGAAGAATGTTTTATCTACTACCTTTCCTTTAACTATCGAGATGCTCCTTGATTTAGAGGGCTTAAATTTCATTCGTGCCCATTCAATATTATCTGTTAACTTCCACAATAACCGATTAGTGCAGGCTACTGTTGTAGTCATGGTTGTCATGTCATCCATGTATGCTCTGATTGGTGGTAGTCGCATCCCAGAAGCCAAGCGCTCTCCTCCTACTACCCATCTTGATGCCCTCATGATTACTTCCATCGCCATGGTAAAAGCCAGTGGAGAAATGGTGCATCCTGCCATTATTCCAACCTCTAGGCATTGCCATGCAGTGCTGAATTTTGGAGTTGAGAAACTGAATTGCAAATCTCCAAAATAGGCTTTCACTAAATTTGTTATTGACATTGGTACTCTGAAAAAATCAAATGCTGCCCAAAGAAGCTCATGTGGCACTGAACCATATGCATTAGCCAAATCCAGGAATGTCACATGGAGCTCCTTCCTCTCCTTTTTAGCTGACTGAATTCGTTGCCAGATAACATTGATGTGTTCTAAGCATCCTGAGAACCCTGGAATACCCGCTTTTTGAACTGAGGTGTCAATGAAGCCATTCTTTAACAGGTAGGTGGACAATCTCTGGGCAATAATGCTGAAGAAAATCTTACCCTCAACGTTTAATAGTGAAATAGGACGAAACTGACTGATGCTTGTAGCATCTTTCTCTTTAGGTATAAAGACTCCACCTGCTCTGCGCCATGCTCTAGGTACAACCTGTTTTTCCCATGCCACTTTTATCAATTTCCACAGAATTCGCAGAACTCCTGAAGCACTCTTGTACACTCTGTACGGAACTCCATTAGGCCCTGGAGATGATGAAGCCCTTGCCTTTCTCACAGCCTGCTCTACCTCTTTCCACTTAGGTGCACAGACCTCCATTTGGTATTCTGGTGGGTTGATAGGTGGTATGTCTGATGGAATTGACATAGGCTCATGCCTTTTTGCATCTGTATGCGTGTCCTCCAAATATCTCTCTAGCTCAATCCTAGATGTTTTTAAAGTGCCATTCTTCTCACTGGTGAATAACTTCTTTACGAATTTGAATGGGCCTTTATAGAAATTAGCCCTCGCACGTTCCTTCTTTTTGTAGCGTTTCCGTAGGCGCTCAGCTCTCTGTACACATAAAGAAGAGTCTCGGCTAGTCTGCTATATTAAGTCATTACGTCACATCTGTACACATAAAGAAGAGTCTCGGCTAGTAGGCTATATTGAGTCATTACGCCACATCTGTACACATAAAGAAGAGTCTCGGCTAGTAGGCTATATTGAGTCATTACGTCACATCTGTACACATAAAGAAGTGTCTCGGCTAGTAGGCTATATTGAGTCATTACGTCACATCTGTACACATAAAGAAGAGTCTCGGCTAGTGGGCTATATTGAGTCATTACGTCACATCTGTACACATAAAGAAGTGTCTCGGCTAGTAGGCTATATTGAGTCATTACGTTACATATGTACACATAAAGAAGGAGTCTCGGCTAGTAGGCTATATTGAGTCATTACGTCACATCTGTACACATAAAGAAGAGTCTCGGCTAGTAGACTATATTGAGTCATTACGTCACATCTGTACACATAAAGAAGAGTCTCGGCTAGTAGGCTATATTGAGTCATTACGTCACATCTGTACATATAAAGAAGAGTCTCGGCTAGTAGGCTATATTGAGTCATTACGTCACATCTGTACACATAAAGAAGAGTCTCGGCTAGTAGACTATATTGAGTCATTACGTCACATCTGTACACATAAAGAAGGGTCTCGGCTAGTAGACTATATTGAGTCATTACGTCACATCTGTACACATAAAGAAGAGTCTCGGCTAGTAGACTATATTGAGTCATTACGTCACATCTGTACACATAAAGAAGAGTCTCGGCTAGTAGGTTATATTGAGTCATTACGTCACATCTGTACACATAAAGAAGAGTCTCGGCTAGTAGACTATATTGAGTCA
The DNA here is from genome assembly GCF_029890125.1 of Rhinichthys klamathensis goyatoka. Classification (NCBI taxonomy): domain Eukaryota; kingdom Metazoa; phylum Chordata; class Actinopteri; order Cypriniformes; family Leuciscidae; genus Rhinichthys; species Rhinichthys klamathensis. Next base: position 120,500 of record NW_026606917.1, on the reverse strand, counting down.
TTACGTCACATCTGTACACATAAAGAAGAGTCTCGGCTAGTAGGCTATATTGACTCATTACGTCACATCTGTACACATAAAGAAGAGTCTCGGCTAGTCGGCTATATTGAGTCATTACGTCACATCTGTACACATAAAGAAGAGTCTCGGCTAGTAGGCTATATTGAGTCATTACGTCACATCTGTACACATAAAGAAGAGTCTCGGCTAGTAGACTATATTGAGTCATTACGTCACATCTGTACACATAAAGAAGAGTCTCGGCTAGTCGGCTATATTGAGTCATTACGTCACATCTGTACACATTAAGAAGAGTCTCGGCTAGTAGGCTATATTGAGTCATTACGTCACATCTGTACACATAAAGAAGAGTCTCGGCTAGTAGGCTATATTGAGTCATTACGTCACATCTGTACACATAAAGAAGAGTCTCGGCTAGTAGGCTATATTGAGTCATTACGTCACATCTGTACACATAAAGAAGAGTCTCGGCTAGTCGGCTATATTGAGTCATTACGTCACATCTGTACACATAAAGAAGAGTCTCGGCTAGTAGGCTATATTGAGTCATTACGTCACATCTGTACACATAAAGAAGAGTCTCGGCTAGTAGGCTATATTGAGTCATTACGTCACATCTGTACACATAAAGAAGAGTCTCGGCTAGTAGGCTATATTGAGTCATTACGTCACATCTGTACACATAAAGAAGAGTCTCGGCTAGTAGGCTATATTGAGTCATTACGTCACATCTGTACACATAAAAAAGAGTCTCGGCTAGTAGGCTATATTGAGTCATTACGTCACATCTGTACACATAAAGAAGAGTCTCGGCTAGTAGGCTATATTGAGTCATTACGTCACATCTGTACACATAAAGAAGAGTCTCGGCTAGTAGGCTATATTGAGTCATTACGTCACATCTGTACACATAAAGAAGAGTCTCGGCTAGTAGGCTATATTGAGTCATTACGTCACATCTGTACACATAAAGAAGAGTCTCGGCTAGTAGACTATATTGAGTCATTACGTCACATCTGTACACATAAAGAAGAGTCTCGGCTAGTAGGCTATATTGAGTCATTACGTCACATCTGTACACATAAAGAAGAGTCTCGGCTAGTAGGCTATATTGAGTCATTACGTCACATCTGTACACATAAAGAAGAGTCTCGGCTAGTAGGCTATATTGAGTCATTACGTCACATCTGTACACATAAAGAAGAGTCTCGGCTAGTAGGCTATATTGAGTCATTACGTCACATCTGTACACATAAAGAAGAGTCTCGGCTAGTAGGCTATATTGAGTCATTACGTCACATCTGTACACATAAAGAAGAGTCTCGGCTAGTAGGCTATATTGAGTCATTACGTCACATCTGTACACATAAAGAAGAGTCTCGGCTAGTAGGCTATATTGAGTCATTACGTCACATCTGTACACATAAAGAAGAGTCTCGGCTAGTAGACTATATTGAGTCATTACGTCACATCTGTACACATAAAGAAGAGTCTCGGCTAGTAGGCTATATTGAGTCATTACGCCACATCTGTACACATAAAGAAGAGTCTCGGCTAGTAGGCTATATTGAGTCATTACGTCACATCTGTACACATAAAGAAGTGTCTCGGCTAGTAGGCTATATTGAGTCATTACGTCACATCTGCACACATAAAGAAGAGTCTCGGCTAGTGGGCTATATTGAGTCATTACGTCACATCTGTACACATAAAGAAGTGTCTCGGCTAGTAGGCTATATTGAGTCATTACGTCACATCTGTACACATAAAGAAGAGTCTCGGCTAGTAGACTATATTGAGTCATTACGTCACATCTGTACACATAAAGAAGGGTCTCGGCTAGTAGACTATATTGAGTCATTACGTCACATCTGTACACATAAAGAAGAGTCTCGGCTAGTAGGCTATATTGAGTCATTACGTCACATCTGTACACATAAAGAAGAGTCTCGGCTAGTAGGTTATATTGAGTCATTACGTCACATCTGTACACATAAAGAAGAGTCTCGGCTAGTAGACTATATTGAGTCATTACGTCACATCTGTACACATAAAGAAGAGTCTCGGCTAGTAGGCTATATTGACTCATTACGTCACATCTGTACACATAAAGAAGAGTCTCGGCTAGTCGGCTATATTGAGTCATTACGTCACATCTGTACACATAAAGAAGAGTCTCGGCTAGTAGGCTATATTGAGTCATTACGTCACATCTGTACACATAAAGAAGAGTCTCGGCTAGTAGACTATATTGAGTCATTACGTCACATCTGTACACATAAAGAAGAGTCTCGGCTAGTCGGCTATATTGAGTCATTACGTCACATCTGTACACATTAAGAAGAGTCTCGGCTAGTAGGCTATATTGAGTCATTACGTCACATCTGTACACATAAAGAAGTGTCTCGGCTAGTAGGCTATATTGAGTCATTACGTCACATCTGTACACATTAAGAAGAGTCTCGGCTAGTCGGCTATATTGAGTCATTACGTCACATCTGTACACATAAAGAAGAGTCTCGGCTAGTCGGCTATATTGAGTCATTACGTCACATCTGTACACATTAAGAAGAGTCTCGGCTAGTAGGCTATATTGAGTCATTACGTCACATCTGTACACATAAAGAAGAGTCTCGGCTAGTAGGCTATATTGAGTCATTACGTCACATCTGTACACATAAAGAAGAGTCTCGGCTAGTAGACTATATTGAGTCATTACGTCACATCTGTACACATAAAGAAGAGTCTCGGCTAGTCGGCTATATTGAGTCATTACGTCACATCTGTACACATTAAGAAGAGTCTCGGCTAGTAGGCTATATTGAGTCATTACGTCACATCTGTACACATAAAGAAGAGTCTCGGCTAGTAGGCTATATTGAGTCATTACGTCACATCTGTACACATAAAGAAGAGTCTCGGCTAGTAGACTATATTGAGTCATTACGTCACATCTGTACACATAAAGAAGAGTCTCGGCTAGTAGGCTATATTGAGTCATTACGTCACATCTGTACACATAAAGAAGAGTCTCGGCTAGTCGGCTATATTGAGTCATTACGTCACATCTGTACACATAAAGAAGAGTCTCGGCTAGTAGGCTATATTGAGTCATTACGTCACATCTGTACACATAAAGAAGAGTCTCGGCTAGTAGGCTATATTGAGTCATTACGTCACATCTGTACACATAAAGAAGAGTCTCGGCTAGTAGGCTATATTGAGTCATTACGTCACATATGTACACATAAAAAAGAGTCTCGGCTAGTAGGCTATATTGAGTCATTACGTCACATCTGTACACATAAAGAAGAGTCTCGGCTAGTAGGCTATATTGAGTCATTACGTCACATCTGTACACATAAAGAAGAGTCTCGGCTAGTAGGCTATATTGAGTCATTACGTCACATCTGTACACATAAAGAAGCGTCTCGGCTAGTAGGCTATATTGAGTCATTACGTCACATCTGTACACATAAAGAAGAGTCTCGGCTAGTAGACTATATTGAGTCATTACGTCACATCTGTACACATAAAGAAGAGTCTCGGCTAGTAGGCTATATTGAGTCATTACGTCACATCTGTACACATAAAGAAGAGTCTCGGCTAGTAGGCTATATTGAGTCATTACGTCACATCTGTACACATAAAGAAGAGTCTCGGCTAGTAGGCTATATTGAGTCATTACGTCACATCTGTACACATAAAGAAGAGTCTCGGCTAGTAGGCTATATTGAGTCATTACGTCACATCTGTACACATAAAGAAGAGTCTCGGCTAGTAGGCTATATTGAGTCATTACGTCACATCTGTACACATAAAGAAGAGTCTCGGCTAGTAGGCTATATTGAGTCATTACGTCACATCTGTACACATAAAGAAGAGTCTCGGCTAGTAGGCTATATTGAGTCATTACGTCACATCTGTACACATAAAGAAGAGTCTCGGCTAGTAGACTATATTGAGTCATTACGTCACATCTGTACACATAAAGAAGAGTCTCGGCTAGTAGGCTATATTGAGTCATTACGTCACATCTGTACACATAAAGAAGAGTCTCGGCTAGTCGGCTATATTGAGTCATTACGTCACATCTGTACACATAAAGAAGAGTCTCAGCTAGTCGGCTATATTGAGTCATTACGTCACATCTGTACACATAAAGAAGAGTCTCGGCTAGTAGACTATATTGAGTCATTACGTCACATCTGTACACATAAAGAAGAGTCTCGGCTAGTAGACTATATTGAGTCATTACGTCACATCTGTACACATTAAGAAGAGTCTCGGCTAGTAGACTATATTGAGTCATTACGTCACATCTGTACACATAAAGAAGGAGTCTCGGCTAGTAGGCTATATTGAGTGTGAGGATGTTGGAGGTGGTGATTTATAGCCTTTTCTCACACAGCACTTGATATAATTAAACGTATTAATTTGATGGCGGATCCAGATAGGTTCAAATGACAATCATCAGAGACAACTAGAGATTCACCTTCTGTAAAATGCAATAGACTTCGTTCGGACTTCGGAGTGGCTAAAGAGACTGCAACCGGACCCAGTGGCGCAAAAAGTGGGTATGCGCTATATGCGGCGCATAGGGGCGCAGCACCATGGGGGGCGCCAAAGCGATGGTAAAAAATAAATAAAATAAATAAAAATTTCATTAAAAAAAAAATATATATATATATATATATATATATATATATATATATATATATATTGTACTGCTGTTGTGCGTTTTTTAAATAATTTCTGCATTTCTTGTTATATAAAATTTTAGAGGACTAACAGGCTAGAGTAGGCGCCCTCATGGAGAAGGGGGGCGGGGTGATATCGCGAGCGGGCGGGGGCGCCGTGAGCGCTGAGCGAGCAGGTACGAGTAGTGAGTTGTCGTCGAAAAAGATGGATAAAACAAAATGCTGTGGGGCTAAAAATAGAAAAAGAAAGCGGGAAAAGGAGATGGCATGTCAACTGATGCGACAGCAGCTAAATACGTGCATGCTGAAAGCCACCAGGTAGGATTTAAAGTGTGACATGACATCCAGGCATCTATCTCTGTGGCCATCGGGACTACCGGGAGATTCCCGGTGGGCCGACGTGATTTTTCGGCCGATACATCTCATACTTTTTTTTTTTTTTTGTCTTAACGGCCCATAAAACTCGTACATCGGCGGCCCATTCGTTTTTTTTTTTTTTTTTTTTTTTTTTCGCTTAATTGGCGGCGCTGGGTTAGTGCCGGTGTAATGCATTGGTAAAAAAAAATCAGTGTTAGTTTTCTTTTCTGACACACATAATTTTTTTCATCATGTGCTTATATCTTTCAAGTATAGAAATTAGTACAAAACTAATTATGAAAGTTTCCTTTATTTTTCAGTGCATTTGTTTTACAATATAGGCCTATGGCTATTACTATCATGGGATTAATATTATAACTATTATTATGTAGTAGTGTAATGTAGACAGACACTAACTAAAAGAGGTTTGAATTTTTCTTTGTTTAATTTGCACCCTGAATATGGGTTCGAGCTTTTAATTTTGAACTCTCAAAGTGCACCAGACTGCTGAATTTAACATTAAAGAACACAAAATTTTCTTAGGGGGGGGGGGGGGGGGGGAATGCCCCCGAACCCCCCTAGAGAAACAGAGGTCCACCTACCACAGTTTTACCTAAAATCCTGTGAGAAACACTGGTATTGCTGTTCCAATGGAGCTTATAGTTTTTTAGGGGGTTCATCACGGTGGAGTAGCTATATATTAATTGTATAAATAAATAACAATTTTGCACTTTTATCTGTTAGCTCTCACTCGTTCCTACTACATGGCACACTACTATTACATGGCACACTTATTTATTTATCTTTTTTTGGGGGGGGGCGCAAAAATTGTTGCTGCATACCCCTCTGACACGGGGTAGTTGCGCCCCTGACCGGACCCATGCGAAAACAAAGATACGTATCGGAAGGACATTAAATGTAGTCACGCAATGCTTGCTTACGTTGTTAACATTAACAATTTGAGAACAAAGTATAATTTGCATGGTTTTGCATGATATGATAACTTATAAGCGATTGTTAGATTTAATCAGCGCGATTTACTCCAATGTCAGACTCAGAACCAGAACAAAAGTGGATGTTTCTTGCTAGTTCAGATTACATTTTCCGGTGAAATTTATTATGTTGGTCATACTTCCAAAAAGAATAATCTGTGATCCTGAATGCCAGTATCCACACCGGCGCGGTGATTGACAGCTGCACACTCTCCTCAAACAGTGTGTTCATCCGCGCTGTGCCGTGTCGAGGGTGTTGAAGTACAACTCACGTAAAGTTGATAATTCCGCGAATGACTGCAATTGCAGATTTTGAACAGAGATGCTTTAATACATTTTTTTTAGATCCACCAATCAGAGAAGTTGCTTCTACCATGGATCAAGAAACATGGCAAAAAAGTTCTGCAGTCACTGCCCTACCATGAAGCACTGCATGCAAATAACAATCAGTCTAAATAAAATTGTATATGTTTAAATATTTTGCAATACACTTCAAATGCATGTTAATTAACACTTACAATGAATAACAATATTGGCTATAAATAAATTGTTGTACAAATAAAATAGTTATACACTGTAGTTTGTATAGGTCATGAAGCTGGTTGGTTCAAGAAAATGAACAGAAAAAAATTCAGGGATCAAAGCTTTGGGGAAAAAAAGGCCAGTTACTGTTGCACGCTATTGCAATATATCCGGTCTTGGGGGGGATGGGATGGGGATCACAACCTCCAGAGATTTACTCTACGCTACACTTGCACCCGTGACTTCACATTTTTTGATGCAGGTGTGTAAATGCGTTTTGCACCATATTCACTGCAGCAACTGTAGCAAAAATGTGAGCATACGAGTTTCTTAATTTGTGATTTGTAGAAAAGGATTTGTCCACCTGCAATCAAGAATTTGATAAGGTGTGACTGTTGTGTTGTGTTTGTGGAAGAGAGAAAAATCAACTCTTAAAAAATGTCTCTCTGTGACTTCGAATTTACTGATACACATGTGTGGATGTTCTCTACAACTTCAAATCTCACTGTCACAGGCGTTCAGCACCAAATATACCTTCATAAAAGCATGGACCACTCAAAGCAAGGGTGACTTCCACAAGTGAAGAAGAGCTGGGAAGACGGCTGTTCAGATGGAGAAATGTCCTCCAGCTACAGATGAAGAGTGAAGGAGGGAAACTCATTATCCAGGCAGAGGACAAAAGTCCTGCCGTAAGGAGCGCTGCCACGCTGGTGAACACAGGAACAGGAACTGGCACAGACTGTCACTCTTACATCATCTGATTATTCATGGCTGACATTGCCTAGAGTGCCCAAGGAAATTCGGTTTCTGTGTATAATCGTTTAACCACAATATTTCATCGCAATGAGAATAATTGAACTCAAAATGAACGTGTCTGGACACAATAAAGTTATCATGAAAATGCAAATGATAATAATTTAAACTTTATATTTTATTTATAATTCTGTCCCAGTCACATTCATGAAAAGCCTAAATATATCCCAGCAAACAGGAAACAATTTCCATGGACTTACTGATGAGGTTATTGATCGAGTCTTTTCATATTTAATCAACTTCTCTTTCTTCTTTGTTCTTATCTGCCACAACAAAGGATTCTCGATCGATCGCCCTTTCTTCACCTCTCTGATGCTTTTCTCAGGTCGTCTAGGTCAACTAATTGCTAGTTTGTCCTTATTTGAACCTCTGGATATGTGCCATCATTTTGTAAATCAATGAAACTTCAATTGGCAGTTTGTTACCTGGGAAGGATCTCTGTGGCTGTTTAAATGGAGAAGCTGTAATGGCATTTGCCGCCGTCCCCTGCAAGGACAAAGCACATTTTCTGAGAGTACAAATTCAAATCATTTTGAAAAGTCATTTTATGTAGTAATGTTCTGCATATATGTTTTATTAATCTAAACTATAATGGATGGTTACATTTCAATATCAGTTTGAAGTACAATGTCCTGGCATGCTCTCTCTCTCTCCATCTCTCTCTCCATCTCTCTCTCTCTCTCTCTCTCTCTCTCTCTCTCTCCTCTCTCTCTCTCTCTCTCTCTCTCTCTCTCTCTCTCTCTCTCTCTCTCTCTCTCTCTCTCTCTCTCTCTCTCTCTCTCTCTCTCTGCCTTAGGTTAGAGCATGAGCTATTTTTGTTGTGGGGATGATCTGGTGGGGTTGAGCATATATATATATATATATACATAGATACCTCATTAGTGTCTGTTTCAATTGGCTGTTATATAGGCCTACATAAGCCATCCGCCATATTGGAACGGTCAAATCCAGTCCATGAACATTCGAGAGCAAGTAAACTGTGCATCTGCAACCTATTATTCACATGTATGAATATCTATCTCTGCAATAGACATTAGCAGATGATTTTTACAGCATCAAAGACTTATATACAAAAAGACTGTACTTATGAATGGGAGAAAGTGCAATATGGTCGAATAAAGTGGTGGTAAAGTCACAGCAACACTGCAGCAGCCTGACAAATGCAGGGTTGTTGTTTTTTTGTCATGATTCGAGGATTTAGAAACAAAATTTATGAGACAGTTGTTATTGGTGATTTCAAATATGGAATTTAATCGTAAGTTTGTCGAACAGTTTTGGAGAATTCGATGTTTCCCCATTCAGACTCTGACATCCAATCTTACTCCCTCGACCTGGGAAACTTTTATTAAAAAATAAATAAATAAATAACCAGTAGATGGCGCCAGAGGAGCGCTTATTGGCAAATTTATTTTTTAGATATTATCAAATCACTATTATAACATTTAAAAATATATTTAGAAAAAAAAGCCACAGTCTCACCTTTTCTTTTCTAAAAATCACAGTGAATTTTTTTTTTTTTTTTTGTCTCTGCTTTGTTGATTATAATGAGAGGATTTGTACGCGTGTAGTAGACCAGTAACCTTTTGCAAAACAAACTCATTCAGCATTTTGAGCGATACTCAGTAGGTTCTCACTACCGGTAACTTAAACACCTGATTGGTCATTATTTTCAACAGAAATGCCTGTGATGGGCTACAACACTCAATGCTGCAAAAATCACATTGTAAATAGACACATTTGCCAAACTCACGACACAAATATAACTACCGGATCGCTTTAATTTACTGGCTTTTCTCTTTTATTGAACAATTACAAATTATATGTTATATGTTGTAATATAACTCCATTAAACCTGCAATAAAAAATATATTACTTCGCATTGACCTGATCAGGCAGCCCCCATTCCCTGACATACCTAATGTCCCCATTCAAAGAGACTGGCACTTTCTTTCACTCCCGAGAGACGTTTCAAAGATGGCCGCCAAGTAAAACGACTTGTCTTAAAGTGTCTTTGGTTATAAAAACACAAACCAGCTCATTTCACTTCTGAAAGGTTATCCCAGCTCTGTGGTTTTTACAGCCATGGGCTCCTTTGAACAAACCACATATTCATGAACTTTCACTTCAGGTTTTTGCCATACCATGGAAATTTGGATTTCACACACTAAACCTCTCTCAGGTAAAATCTGCTTCTGACCCTCGTTCACCCATTCTTTTCCCCCCACCGCTACATATCCTCTCCCTCTTCCTCCCAGGAGTTCTTTCCATTCTCTTCCTGCTTCATTGTTCAAGGTTATGTGTGGAGGAAAACCCAAAGCCAACTGCTCCATGGGAACAGATCAAAGAGAATAATTCCTTTCCTGTTCCTCTTCCCTGTACCTCCTCCAGTGGCTCAATCCGTGGGCTCCACACACGTGATGTGTTCTCAGTCCTGTTCACAATACCACAAAAGCGATGATAACAGGATTATGTTTTAGTCCTGATTATCACAGCGGGGCATACAAAGGACACAAGTCTGAAAGAATCCCAGGCAGAAATCTTTGTGTCTCAATATTGAAAGACACAAACTCAACTATAGTTTTTTCTGTAAAGCTTCTGGTCTGGATGGAAAGCCATGGCATGGAAACATCCAAGGATATCATGGGCTGAGAATGTAAAAAGGGTCATTTTCCAGTCGATTAGCCAATATCAGGCCACTGAAAGTAAGGGATTTTATTGTATTTGAATAAGTTGTGTGTTAAAGGTGCTATATGTACTTTCTAGCGGCCTCTATCGGTGATGTTTCAGATTGCAACAAATTTTTACAAGAGCGCTCGTGCTCTTGCGCGTGCTCGAAATCAACAGCGAGCACTCATGGTACCGGCCACACTGAGACTTTCAACACACCGGAGAAAGCATCACACAACATGCTGGAAACTCATGTAAACTCCCACTGCAACGTTACAATAATAGGCTACTTTTATCAGCTTGACGTTGAACTAATGCTCCATGCTCGTACCATGATAACGTTACATTGACTGCATTTAGCCGACATGTGGTGTTAGCATAATAAGGCATTTCACTAACTATTCGTGCATCTTTCACAATCAGCAATGTCAACAGGGTGAATGTATAATATGATAACAAAAACGGTTAGTGAACTAGACTGAACAATTTCAGTGTAACAGTAAGATCGTATGAAGTAGCATTACTGTACTGAACGTGTCTGGAAATGTGTTTTATAAACAATCTGATAGTAGTGGGATGAGTGACGTTAGACAGTAGATCTAGTACATAAAATAAAAGTTACATCCTAAATCACCTACTTTTTGTTATCCTGGAACAGTCTTTTGTATTCATTTCATGTCTCATGTATGTTGTAGTTTACCTTCATTACAGTTTACCATTATTTCAGCATATCTGAAAACGTGTAATTTATCACAATAAAAATAGCGGAGGTCTCTCCATAATTCAAACGCTCTGCCGATGTTGATCCGTGTTTCGTTGATTCACGTTTGTCCTGACGCGCTTCAGCAGATACATTTTTGTTTTGTTTTTTATATTAATGTGGAGTTTGTGTTGGAGTCTGTGTTGTGCTGGAGGCAGGAGTTTTGGGTGTTATCAGACTCATGTCGTCAGCTGCAGTGCCGTCGCATAGGCTGTATATTAAAGGACTGGAGAGAGGCTCGGGAGCGCGCATGCACGTCACATCCGATGGCTTTCGCAGAAAATCCGACCCGGAGACTTCACATAGAAATAGGAATACTGGCCTTCAGAGGTAATAGCAAAACCCGACAAGTGGATCATTGTAATGTGTGATTACAACCCCTTCACACACAGGCAATAAAAACGGATACATTTTAGAAGAAAAGTTACATTTAGCACCTTTAAACACAGTCTGGTTCAGCAAGCATTTTTACTTGAATCTAAGCTTTCAAGAACGGTCTTCTCAGCCCAGCTTAATTTTCTGAAGTTGTAGATGCATTTATTAAATTGACCTGCCGAAAGCCCTTGAGTCTGATGTGACAGTGTCTGTTTTCATTAGTGTCTTTCCAGAGAAATCCATTGCAGGAGCATTGAGGTAAAGCACAGATGGTTGATGGATCCCAACTGATAAAATATGAACTTAAAATTAGCTATTTACTTCCACTGGCGTGCACAGATTGATTTTATTTAACATTAAGGTATAAGCACAGATTGAACTTTAAAAATATGAACTATACTGTCTGTGCAATGTAGTCTATATGACACTCACCAAGAATGGATTCTTGAAGCTCCATTAAAAAAATCCATAAAAATTGCTTACTCATTCAAAGTTTTAACATCAAAGTTTCAGTTTCTTACTTTAGTATTTTCGAATTAAAGTCACATGAAACGGAGGTTGCGGTAGTCATTTCTTCCCTATTGTGACATTTATCCAAGTGAAACCAAGTAGGGCTGGGCTTGATTTTGTCCATGTGGAATTGATTGGATGGTTGTGGTTTGCTATTGGTGGATCTCCAGTGAGTGACAGGTTGCCCCGCCCTCACGCCGGTAAACACATCATCAGAAAAGAGATGTTGCTGAAAAAGGGAGGGGAAGTTATTTTGATTAAAGATTAGGAGGGAACATGAATTTAAAACAGTAATGATGTGCACAGATTCATCATTTATAATAAATACTGCAATATTCCATTAAAAATAAGAATTGACAATTTTGATTTTATGGTGACTTGAAAATAACTTTTTGTAACAAAAGTTTAACAAAACTTTTTTTAACATATGAAACAGAATTGCAGGTTTCCAAACTCTCCCCTTGTCTTCCATTGGTCAGACTCAGAACAACAGCCACCCCAAACTCACTCCATTGGTTGAGCCAAGTTGCTGCAATGGGCAGAACAGAGCCACAATGTTTACACTTTTCAGAGGATTCGGGCTACAAATGATTTACTTTTAATTGTCTCTGTCTGCATATTAAGCTGGAATAAAAGTAAGTATTATAATTCTAAAATACAAACTCTTCACCTTTAAGTGCTGTTCTGAAAATAGAAATCAAGCCTCTGCTGCCCTCTGTAGATGACACTCACACTGATGATCTCATAAGTATACATTCTCTGACAATAAACTTTAAGTGACACAAAGCTTTATTAATATAGTTGTATAATTTTAGTCCAAAATGTCTTATTTTTTTCTGTTGAAAGAACTAACTCAATAAAACAAATGTGTTAAGATCAGGATAGCTAATTTGATCATAATCATAATTTGAAATAAAAAGGATAGTTGCATAAAATAAAACTTCAAATCAAATTCAACAAACCTAACAATATGAATTTTAATTTATCTTTTCAAAGATGATTATTTGATCATATGACATAAATTATAAATCAGAGACACATGCTTTAAGATGAAAGGGAATGTTGAGGTCATACATGTTTAAGGTTTTTTTTCCGTCTCATATCCACTTATTTCAGTTATTTTGGAAACATGTACTGTAATCCAAAAACAGGTGAATTTAGGTCAAGCTAACGTTACTTTACACCGCCCGTCTTATGGTGGCGATAGTGACACTAAAACCACACGTTAAAAACACACTTTAACTTCACCGGAAACGCGACTGTTGTTGTTCCGGAAGTGAAGCGTGTTGTCGGTAGCGCAACGATGGCGAGCGCCACAGCGAAGCAACCTGCGAAAGGTGGGAGCAAAACCCCGGCCGGAGGAGCCGGAGGCGCCGCGAATGGAGCTCCTGCGATGCCGCTCGCGTCTCCGCTCATGGGGAGCTTGAACAAGAAGAAGAAGCCGTTCCTCGGCATGCCTGCGCCGCTGGGTTACGTGCCCGGTCTGGGCAGAGGGTGAGACACCCGTGCAAATAATCACCTCAGTCTGATCTCAATGTAGTTAAACTTACTTATTTGACTGAATAACACTGCCTGTTTTAGTTTTTTTTTAGACACCTATATAAAGTTATGTATGTTGGGCTGTGCTGTCTTGTGTATTATAAAGTTTCGTTAATGTGTAACGTTAACTGTTAAGTCGTTTTGACGTTTTCTTAATGTTATGTCGTAATGTGTATGTTTTGTTTTACTCTGTGATTATTAGGGAATCCCTTCCTAACTAATAGTAAAATAAATTATGTATATTTTATATATATAAACCATTTTTATCATTTATTTGCATATTTAAATTGTTCTAAACTTTATAAATTTTTTCTCTGAACCCCAGTTTGGAAACGGCTGTTGTAATGTATTGTGCTCTGCAGTGCCACAGGTTTCACAACGCGGTCTGACATTGGTCCCGCTCGTGATGCCAATGACCCGGTGGACGATCGGCACGCACCCCCTGGGAAGAGGACGGTGGGCGATCAGATGAAGAAGAACCAGGAGGATGAAGAAGAGGATCTGAACGACACTAACTACGATGAGGTACAACATCATTCTGAAGGGAGTCATGTTGACTCGATGTGCAAGATGTGATTGCATGCAAAAATGCAACTTAGCGAATTAACAAAATGATGTTTGTTATTTATTAGTGGCTTTGTAAGACGTGTTGTTCTGTATCCTCTAGTTCAACGGCTATGCAGGCAGTCTGTTCTCCAGCGGGCCGTATGAGAAAGACGACGAGGAGGCCGACGCCATCTACGCCGCACTGGATAAACGGATGGATGAGAGGCGCAAGGAAAGACGGTGAGTGTGGACTTTCTTCTCGTCAACGCTTGTTGGTGTTTGAGTAGCATCTCTTGGCTCATTTTACTGCTGTATCTGCAGGGAGCTGCGAGAGAAAGACGAGATCGAGAAGTACCGTATGGAGCGGCCCAAGATTCAGCAACAGTTCTCAGATCTGAAGGTTTGTGTTGAACTTGGTTGTTATTGAGCTGCTGAATTATGATTTGTTTGTTGCCCTGCTTTGACCTACAACTAATCTTCAAAGTGGCCCTATTATGCTTTTTTCAATAGTACCTTTCATGCAGTGTGTAATTGAGCTGACTGACTAAATCATAGCATGTCATAAACCGTGTCAAATTAAGTATTGTCCATATTGCATGGTTTCGTATTTCTAAATAATAATGGTAAATATGACAGCACATTTGGGTTTTATAATTGCATAATTGTAAATTGCATGCATTTACTTTCATATGCATTATTGTTAAATAATTTGAGGTCAATAAGATTGATTTTTTTATTTAGCAAGGACCCATTAAATTGATCAAAAATAAAGACAATTGAAATGTTACAAAATATTCAAAATACATCAATTTAACATTGATGATGATAATAAAGTTTCTTTAGCATCAGATCATCATATTATACTGATTTCTGACGGATCATGTGACACTGAAGACTGGAGTAATGATGCTGAAAATTCAGCTTTGATCACGGGAATAGAAAACATTCATTTTAAATTAGAATATTTCACAGTTTTTACTGTATTTTTGATCACATAAAAGCAGCCTTGTTTTAAAAACATTTGAACTTTTGAACCATAGTGTAGCTGTCAACGATAACCCTGTTGCATTATCTGTGCCTTCCAGAGGAAGCTGTCTGAGGTCACAGAGGATGAATGGTTGAGTATTCCTGAGGTGGGTGATGCCAGGAACAAACGTCAGAGGAATCCCCGCTACGAGAAGCTCACGCCTGTGCCGGACAGCTTCTTTGCCAAGCACCTCCAGACAGGAGAGAACCACACCTCTGTTGACCCACTGCAAGCGGTGAGAAACGTTACGACACGGCAATGGTGTCGACTTACGAATTTGCACATGGTTTGTCTTGGAAGCATATTAAAAACACCACATAGACATATAAACAACAATAAAAACTTGATTTTCACCACAGGGGGACTTTAAGGAAAATTTGAGGAGTAAACCAAAGACAGACTTACTGCATGTTGCCACATTGTGCACTGTATGCAAATTTTTGTTTTGTAGAGAAAATTAAATGACCCCACACATGAATATAACCAGAGCACAATGCATTGCAGTGTGGGATACAGGATTCAATGAACTGGACCGTTGCTTGATTGCAAAATACAAAACAAAAATGCAATTTCTAATTGAGATGCTTCCTTTTTTCTTTTCTTTTTTAGCAATTTGGTGGGCTAAACACACCCTTCCCAGGGGGCTTGAACACGCCCTACCCAGGAGGCATGACACCCGGTGCTGGAGAGCTGGACATGAGGAAGATCGGACAGGCCAGGAACACACTGATGGACATGAGGCTCAGCCAGGTGACGCACCATAGCATTTTAATTCCAAACTTAATTCGTTTGACTTGAAGAAAGCCAAAAGTTTCTTCAGTGACTACATTTACATGCACCCTCATAATGTGATTATAATTGGATTAAGGGAGTATTGTGATTAAACGCTACCTTATGTAAACACAATACTTCGGTCAAATTGATGCGATTTAGCTCATAGTCGTAGCGACCATAATCGTAGTAAACTTGCTTGTGACGTACACAAATGACGTGTCAGGCTCCTGCAGTTATGCGCAGGTTCGTAAAGTGGCGATAAAGAAGGCATCACATTTTTGGGCTGCTGAAGAAACTGAGTTTATGTTGACAATGTTCCACATGAATCTAATGCAGTGCATTAATGGTTGAAAGCATCAAACTCGAGACATTTTTAGGTGCATCCCTGAAAAAAATTACTGAGGCCATAGACCAAAGAACCGGCAAACTAATCCGTGTGACCAGAGTTCCTCATTTTTGCTGTTCATTGGGATATAATGTGAATAATGCCGGTAAAATTAACCACAGTTCTTAGCGAAGTCAGAAATAAGTTGTCCTTGTTATAGTGCAACTGTTCATTTATAATTAACTACATGTACTTACTATAGGTTTAGGGTTAGTTGCAGTGGTGGAATGTAACGAAGTACAAATTTCTACAATGTTCTCTTACATTTTCGTTACATTTTCTGATCAGTTTTTCCCCCTCTGCCAAAACGTCATCCTGACCGTCCGTTCGTCCCACGTTTGTCTCACCAGTGAAGTTTGGTTGCCATATCAACCCGGTCACACTAAATGCGTCTCTATAGCACGCAGTGTGTTTATCGTGCAATTTATACGCGGAAATGTGTTTTTATGTGCATAGGATACGCATGGCTAGGTTAGGGTAGATTTAGTAGTGGTGTGGGGTGCGTGTGTATTCTACGTTTGGTTAGGATTAGTATGGCAAGCCAAGAGGTTCAGAATTACGCCAAAAATTAATCGCGTTTACAGCCAAACCCCGTCACATTAAGCTTGATGTGATGTATATTGCCTAATTGCAAGCTTGTTCAGAAATGGTGACAAAAACTTAAAATATAACGGCTTTTCCATCATTATTGAACATCATAATAGGAGTATTAGGTTGAATGAGTTAGGATTAACTGTTTTATTAATCATTAGAATATCGACATTAAGAGAATAAATTGTTATGCAAGTACTTTTACTTTTAATACTTAAAGTACATTTAAAATCAGGTACTTTTTACTTAAGTAGGGTTGTCCTTGTGATACTTCTACTTTCACTAAAATAAATATGTCTCTGGTTATATGTACTTTTACTTAAGTACTGAGATTCAGTACTTCCTCCATCACTGGTTAGTTGCATGTAGTTATGCATAATTTACAGTTGTTACTTTAGTAACGTGTAACAAAGACACTGTAAAATAAAGTGTTACCATCCTTACTCTGATTATTGTAAATAATCTCTTTATGGGTGAACATGTAAACACAGTCGATGTCTTCGTGTCTCCAGGTGTCTGACTCCGTGAGCGGTCAGACTGTTGTCGATCCTAAAGGATATCTCACCGATCTCAACTCCATGATCCCCACACACGGAGGAGACATCAGGTACCTAGTGTTTTACATCTGACCCTCATATCTAGGCTGTTTGTATTGCATTTGGTAAATGTCATTCTGTGTGTGTGTGTGTGTGTGTGTGCAGTGATATTAAGAAGGCCCGTCTCCTCTTGAAGTCAGTGAGAGAAACAAACCCCCACCACCCCCCCGCCTGGATTGCCTCTGCCCGTCTGGAAGAGGTGACCGGGAAGCTGCAGGTGGCCAGAAACCTGATCATGAAAGGCACTGAGATGTGTCCGAAGGTGAGAGACAAGAGGAGGGAAGAAATGGTCATGTGCGACTAAATTAAGGCCTTGATATACTCGAGGCGAAGTTCTTTTTCATTCTTTGCTTGAGGGTAAAAAGAGCTTGGACAAACCTTTTGCAGCGATATACTGTTAGCGAACATCCTGATGCTGAGAGCCACGTTTAGATAAATTTGTGCTGCACACCTTCAAGTGAATCACTTGAATGAATGATTCAGTGACAAATACATTTAATTCTCTCACTTGTCGCCACCTACTGGTGTAACGATGTAATCGGTACAATCGTTATTTGAAGCGTCAAGTTACTTCCGGCTTTGATCGCTACCGCACACAAGTCTTTATTTCCGAACTATAAACGCCGTACTTCTGTGATAATTTGAATTTTTGCAACGCATATATAATGATACTGTGTGTTTGAAAAGACTGTTGTGAAGCTGTTTCATACCTATACATGACAACTGTTCTGAATGTCTAAACTAGGGCTGGGCGATATGGCTGAAAACTGTATCACGATATCAGTGTTTCATATCGGTCGATATCGATAATTATTGATTTTTTTATGACCCATTTAAAATAAGGACCAGGAGAAAAAATATATTACATTTAAACATTTTTATTTTAAACTTAACCTTCCTCTGATTACAATCCCAAGACAGAAATGTCAACACAACCATGGAAAACTCAAATAATTAAAATGTAAACATAAGTCTAAATTCACAATCAGACCTGCAAACTCCTCAGAGTAAAAAAGGTGACAGTGGCGCGGCGGGACGTGGGTGGTGGGGGTTTGTGATCGTACGTGCCCCCTGCTTGATTTTTTTTTTTGAGACATCACGGTTCGGTATGATTTCGGTACAATGGAGTGAAAAAGCAAAACAGAAATATAGAAGGCATTTTTATAAATGTCTTAAGCCTTGTATTTTTTAAATAAGTTTTATTAATAAAGGCATAGAACCAGTTTATTTATAGTGCACTGATAATAGTTTTATATAATTGGTTTATTAATTAAACTAATAAAAAGATAGATATGAGATATGTTTGGTAATTGTACCTGAATGAATTTAAAATTAATTTGCTATATTTCAGATCAATATATTTGTTTTCCTTAATTTTAATTAACCCTAACTTTATTCTCATCAGAATTATAAATAATTGATTTCCGTATAAAATAATCTACCAACACATTTCACTTTCTTTTTTAATCAATGTGTAACTTAAAAATAAACATATAGTGCTCTGTTTTGAGGACAAGAAATGAAAACCAATGCGATATGATGAATGTCCAAAAGATGGAACACAGACTGTTTTACAAAGGGGTTGGATAAATATGTTTTGCTTTTAAAACGGTGTGTGACAGTTGTAGGTTACAGTTTGACAAGAAATACAGTGTGACAAAAGCACAATGTTGTGTTTTATTGCGAGTATAGGCCTACACAAATATAAGTAAACACTTTGCAGACTGAATGATGTCCTGTATTAACAAAATGACGGAGTATGTTTTTATGTCTCCACTGTTCGATCGCGCCCGCGTGTCTCTCTCTCGCGCCCGTGCCTACTCTCTCTCTCTCTCGCCACACACACACAGACACTCCAGCACTGCAATCTTGACATCGCAGCCTGTTCATTATGCTGTGTTCACATCAAACGCGAATAGAGCGAATTATCCAATAATGTTTCGCAATTCTAGCCTGCATGGCATGCAGATGAAGGGCACTCATTTTCTGCTTATCAATCGCCGGTTACTGATGAGGAACCCAGCAGCACGAGACAACGATGGCGCAACCAAACTGACACGTTACATGATTGCCTGAGCGTGTCACTCCCTACGTTGCTAGGTTACCAGAGAGCGAGTGCCTTGATAATGCAACCAAGCTTCGCAACCTGTGGTTTCTTCCGACGAAGAAAAAAAATATCGAACGTTTTATCGAACACATTTTTTATTGATATCGATCACGTGTCTATCGCGATACATATCGTTATCGTTTTATCGCCCAGCCCTGAATGTTCGCTGTTGTGAGCGTTTGTCAAAAGTTTAATAGACATGGGGTGTTTGAATCGAGATTACGACCTTTTAACGATTAATCACGCAGCTCAAATAAAGATAAAGCGGCTCTCCAATGTTTTTAAGTTTTTATTCATGGACGTCTGACCTCAATGAACTGAACAGAGGCAATGAACCGGAGTAGATTTCAAAGTCGAAGAAGGAAGAGCCTCAGAGACACCTCCCTATGAAATTATCGCCACGGACCAATGGTGGTAAATGGTAAATGGACTGCATTTATATAGCGCTTTCACAGACCCAATGGCCACCAAAGCGCTTTACAATTTGCCTCACATTCACCCATTCACTCACTCATTCATACACCGACGGGCGAACTTGAACTCGACGGGTGGTTTGAAGCCGTTTACCAGGCAGAGCAAATTTTTCAGAAAGTTTGCATTGGTGAGCTGTTTCAAACTCTTAAAGGCCCCCTGAAATTAAAATATGGGTTTTAGCTTTTAGTATGAATATGTTATAGCCTTAAGGTTATGAATAAGCTGGTGTGTTCCAAAACAATGACAAAATTCGCATTTAGGAGACATTAACATTCGAAACGTACAGTCTCTCACTTCCGCTAAAATGGATCACTGATTTGAATGACATCTCCTCACTTCAGCTTTGCATCACATCTTCTGTCCAATCAAATGCTCTCTAGAATCTAAACTCCGCCCCCTGTGCCTGTACCGTTGACACGTCACGAAGCACGGGTGAGCGCTGTGAGTTCGGTTGCTCAAACGCTCAAGTTTTAGTCCGTTTTCCTACTTTACGTTGGTTAAGAATGCAGTCTGTGAGGTAAACTAAACGCTATTGGCTATTGGAAAAGGGGGAGGAGCCATTCAATAGGTGTTGGAATTGGCAAAAATGTGACGATTCGATAGTATTGCGATTCTTAACATATTGCGATACAGCAAGTATTGCGATTCGATTCTGGGATATATTGCGATTCATGTCCCCCATATTATTCAAAGGCATTACAAAAAATGAGGAAAATAAGACTGCTCAACTCACTTCAACTGTAACGTTTAATTCTGTGAACATTATCTTCTACACATTAACTGAAGTGCAAAAACGTTGTCCTTGAACATTCAGGACACAGGACCTTATTACAGGACAGGACGTAATTTGCTGTTGAATGCACAACAACAAAGCACTGCAACAAGCGCCACCTTGTGGATGTAATACGCAAATGCGGATGTGGATGTAATTTGCGCTACTGTATCGATATAATTGCGTGCACAAAATATCGCGATACTGAACAAAATCGATTCATTTTCCCCCACCACTAGCATTCAATATGTCCCACCTCAGCTCCTTCCTGTTTCAGTGGAAATTACGTTAACGCATCATACAAAGCGTGTTCAAAGGCACTGCAGTGGGCCTTTAAAATAAAATAAAAAAAGTATTTAGAGGCCTTTATAATATTTTAGGGGCTAGAAAACGTGATTAAATTTACAAATGGGTCTCTGGTAATAAAATATAAAAGAGATAATTCACCTAAAAGATGATTGAATTACTTCTGTGGAAGAATGTCAGAAATTTCTTAATCTTAATTTTCGATAGAAAGCAGGTTTAAAACGACATCAGGCTGAGTAATTGATGACCGAATTTTCATATTTGATTAAACTGTCCTTTTAAAGTAAAACAGGATAGCATGTGTGTGTGTGTGTGTGTGTGTGCGCGGTTTACGGCTTTAGGAATGTTGCCAGTGTTGACAGGTTGCCATAGCGATACATTAGCTTGCAAAATCCACTTCCTAAAATGTTAAGTATGGTTCAAGAACAACATAAAAATGTCATGGTGAATGAACTAGGCCTTGTTTATGTAAGCTGTGCCTTCAATTTGTCTACTGGTGCTGACTCTGGACTCGGAGAGAAAGGCCTGTAAGTGAAACCGTGTCAGGCCCTTTGCTCTGTGTGTGCACAGCTTCATTATGGGTTGGGAAATTCCTGCAGGCTCATTGATCAAAGTTAATAGTTCAGCTTCACATTTCGGCAGAAGAACAGTGACACACTGGCTGTCTCACTTTGACGGGATCTCTGGGCACGATCAGTGCGTTCAGTCGTCAAACACGCCCGCGATGAACAAACATGCTGTTTTGGCAGAGGATTCATTTTGAGCGGGTCTATAAATCGTTGTGCATTAATTTATTTATTTTTTTAGTAATTCTCCAGCTCATCCTCATTTACTCCTGACGTACGTGTGAACTATTTACAAGTTCGTTCTTTGATTTCTCTTAAAGGCTATGTACACACTGTAAAGTTTCAGGAGTGACAACCGCGCTTAAATGCAAGATTGAGTCCCATAAATTATCCGTCCATGTGTGTACGTGACGCACACTGCGAGGATTGACACCGTGGTAACTATAGCAACGTTCTGGCATCTCGCGTGTTTTGGTATCTGCAATTCAGAACAAAGTAATATTGCAGTGAACCAAAGCAGTCGACGGAGGCGTCATGTTTTTGAATATGAGCACACTCTTGCAGTGTTTCCAGCTCCACTTATTATAAGCTTTAGGGATTGTAGTTTAAAGGGAAGGTTCACCCAAATATGAAGATTCTCCCATGTTTTACTCACCCTTAAGCCATCCTAGGTGTATATGACTATCTTCTTTCAGACAAACACAATCAGAGTTATATTATAAAATATCCTGACTCTTCCAAGCTTTAAAATGGGATTGAATGGCGCTCTTGATTTTGAAGCCCCAAAAAACGCATCCATCCATCATAATAAGTAATCCATATGTACTCCAGGGGGTTAGGCCTGTTCACACACTGTGTAGATTTTTTTTTGTAAATCCGGTTGTCGCTATCTGCATTTTCGGGAGTTAATGCGGTTGTCATTTCCGTAAATTACTGAACTGTGTGTGTACAGACCTGGATAAAGCACTAAAAGGGGAATTGACAACCGAGTTAAACTGCAGTGTGTATTTGGCCAAAGTGTGTTGGGGCCTTTATGATGTTTTAGGTGCAAGAAACCTTAGTTAACTTTATAAATGGGTCGCTGATAATAAAATGTTTCAAAAATATGTACAATATGGCCCCTCGAATAGGGATATTTCACCCAAAATATGAAAAGATATTTTGAAGAAAGTTGGTAAACAAACCATTTTTGGTGATTTCCAGTTATGTGGACAGAAACTATTTATACGTGAGCTATTTTATCAGAATTCTTCGCACAGAGCCGGGCTCCAGTCCGCTACTAAATGCATGAGGAAACTGAAATTGTCTTCTTTCTGTGGAATGCAAAAGAAGATATTTTGAGGAATGTGACTTGGGAACCAATCAGTTTTGGTTCCTATTAACTTCCAATGAATGTTCAAAAAAATACAATGTAAATCAATGGGAACTAAAACTGTTTGGTTGCCAACATTGTTCAAAATATCTTCTTTTGTGTTCAACAGGAGACGTAAGTCATACAGGTTTAGAATGGCATGAGGGTGAGAAAATGACCATTTTAATTTTGGGGGGAAATATCCCTGTAAATTGGAACTAATGTATACCAAATACAAAAACAAAATATTTTATGAGACTTTATTTTATTTTATGAATCTCTATGGAGCGTTTTGGAAACTAAAGTCATTTTTTGGCTCCCTCATCATTTTTTTTTTTTTTTGTCCGGAGTCCTGCTGAGGATGTTTTCTGTTCTGAGATTTTGTCTGTTTTTAAATCTTTCCCTGCCAGGTTTTTTTTTTTTTTTTACAAAGTCACCACCAGCAGAATATCTGAACATGCAATATATCAAAAGAAACAACAGAACCTCTGCTTAAATCCAATTTTTTTTTACCATTTTATTCTTCATGCGTTGTATTTATCATCAACACTTGCATGTGGGTACGTTTCATATTAAACATAATTTGGAACAAAAAGCGGAGAAAAATCTCATTTTTTTCAAAGACTGCTGTATGTCTGGATTCGGATTCAGAACGATGATCAGAACATAGATGGAGTAGACCGAGTCCCTCAACACCCCCGATGCTTCAGTTGTTTCCTCATCATGGGTCGACATTTCAGCCAGTTTTGATTTATATGCTGTTTAATGTCTGATGATCGCATTATTTTTCATGTGCGTAAGCAATGCTTCTATCTCTTGTTTCTGCTCCTTTTTCGCATGGAGACTCAGTACTCAGTACTCTTTCAGAAGATGCGTTATAGCGCCCCCTACCGTATAACAGTGAAAACACAGAAAGCCGCAAATTTCCTTCAGTGGCTGGAAAGGGTTAATATAGTGCATTTGTGTATGTATTATCTTCATAGAGTGTGTGTATAATCAGTGTGTTGTCTGTTCAGAGTGAGGATGTTTGGCTAGAAGCCGCCCGGCTGCAGCCCGGAGACACGGCGAAGGCAGTGGTTGCCCAGGCGGTGCGTCACCTCCCTCAGTCTGTGCGCATCTATATCAGAGCGGCTGAGCTGGAGACGGACATCAGGGCCAAGAAACGAGTGCTCAGGAAAGGTCAGTGTCTCTCTCTCTTCTATTCCTCTTCAGCTTTCTCTTTCCACAGTCGCCTCCTTTTTTTTCTGCCTGCATACCTGTGTGACAGAGACGGATGAATCGTTAGCTTTGTTTGAAAGCTCTATCAGTCTCAGCTTGTTAAAACGTCCTGAATCTCCCCCTTATAATACAAGATATCTCTAAACAGGCTGGCGGTTCTACTTCATCAATGTCTCTAGCGTGATTATCATGTTAACTCTATAAAGCAATGTGCTTTAAGTGAAGTAATTAGTGTCATTAAAAATCCGATGCGCTGTCATTTAAGTTCCAGTTTGATGGTTATTCATGATGTGGTTTACATGGTGTTTGCAAAGTAATGGATTTTGTGCTTTCTGGAGAAAATGTGAGGTTTTGCTTGCCCATGCAGGTGCCAGGGTGTTATGGGATACTTTAGTTACAGGGGTAACCGCTGTATTTCTGCTTTTCCATAAACCCCACCTACTGTCAGAGAGTGACTCTGCATTTACATTCACCCTGTTTTCTTTTTTCTTGTTCAGACCAATTATATAACCCAGCGGTCCCCAACCTTTTTTGCGCCACGGACCGGTTTAATGTCAGACAATATTTTCACGGACCGGCCTTTAAGGTGCTCCTAAAAACGCGTAGAAAACGCTAGGCGCGAGGTTGCACTCCTAAGCAACCATCAGCTGCGCTCTCCGTTACAGCAAGGAAATTTCAGCAATGGATTTCCACCACCGAAAAACCCTTGCTGTAACTCTGTTACAAGATTTATTTACTAAGAAGAGTAAAAAAAAAAAAACGCTGCAGTGTTTGGGTGCAAGACCGTGCAACCGATACTACAAAAACGCAAAAACCATGGGGAATTTCACCAGCTGATTCAGGAGCTCCGCCTGGACAATGGGAGGTTCAAAGCCTATTTCAGAGTGGACAAGGACCAGTTTGATTATATTTTAAGAAAAGTTGGCCCAAGCATCAGTAAACGGAGCTTCTGCCGTGAAACTAACTTATCTCTCCTGCGCAACGGCTCTGTATTTGTCTGAGGTTAGACTATAACTGAAGTGGTCATAAAACACCAGAAATAGCAAACACATACACATTTCAGTGTTTCCTCTAGGATTTTTTCCAGCCGTGGTGGCAGGCCCATTTCGCCAGGGGGAGGGGCGTGGCCCATGAGTGATATTCCCATTGGCCACGCCCCCTTATCCCAGGTGTTTAAACCTCCCCTAAGTATTATAACATGAAAGGTGCCAATAAGAGCGGCAAAGCGATTATGCGCATCGCGTGCGCAGAATGATGCACTTGAAGCAACGCGAAGTCACAGCGTGCAACGCTTCGCATTGAAAGGTTCAAAGCACAAAGCGAAGAGATTATATCTGCTTAATGTATTATATCTATGCAACAGTTTATTAAGCCTTTTCTTTTAACAGTTTTAAATTTCAGTTAACTTACAGTGCGCATGAAGAACAATTCATAGTGCTCTCTACTCTAGTGCTTTAGTAACAGACACCCGGGAGAAAGGAATGTGATTTAGAAAGCGCTATAAACTCCAGCAAGATAAAGTAATTGTATGCAAACTATAGACCTTTATCTACAAATATAGTATAAAGGGAACATTGATCTTGAAGAGAGTGTCGTCGTGTTACTGTCGTAACCGAACGCGACGCGCTGTTTGAATGCTGAATGGAGAATGACTGAGGAGAGATGAGTTTCCATTAACTTTAACTTAACGACTTAAATATACATTTTTACCTGACATTATGCTATTGAATGACTTTAGAAGTCTTGGAATATAGTGTGAAAACTTTATGGTGCTTTACAATGTTTTGTATGCCTTTAGTGGGGCTTAACAATAACACAAACAATATCGGACCGAGAAGCTGCAGCCGTGGCGGGATGATTTTAGGTGTGGCGGCCCGCCACGGCAGAATGAATGTTGCGGAAACACTGCATTTATATATAGAATATAGAACAAGTCTGTATAAACAATGATGGATTTAACAAGGAATCAGTTGTGAGCATTAATATTTTTAGTAAAAATATTTTTTACTAGTAACTAGTGCAGCAGTTTACAGTGTGGAAGATGATTGGTTGGTTCTTGTCACGTGACCTACAGTGCGCTTGCGGCATTCTGAAAAGTTGAGATGTTTTTATCTCGATGCGGAAAAAACGGGCGCGTCGCTTCCATTATGAGCGCGCATACCGCGCGCCTACATTTGAAATAACAAACTTGAGCGCGCAAAAGACACGATATGTGAACAGGTAAATGTGTGAATAAATAAAACGGAAATAATGTAAGGTATTTATTCTTTCTGTGCGGCCCGGTACCAAATGACCCACGGACCGGTATAACCTACATAATTTATAACATTTATGTTATAACATTTAATAAGTAATTTTGTCAACTTATTATTTGAACTCTAACGCTGTTTAAATAGTAGTTTTTAAGGACATTTTACTGGTTAGGGTGTTACCGTAGAGGTCAGTGTTGTTTCAAAACTTTGCTTTTCTGTTGTTTTTCTATGTATGCGCCAGACAGATGTCCTCGACTGTTGTGCTCGCAATTTGTGTTTTTTGCAGCATCTTGTGCATCATCGCTGTGTTTTTATAACACTGCAAGCTCTCAAGGCAAATATTTAAAAAGTTCAACTTATTTTTAGGGCTGTCAAATGATTAATCGTGATTAATCACATCCAAAATAAAAGTTTTTTTTACATAATATATGTGGGTGCATTGTGTATAATTATTTTATATATATAAATACACACACATGCTTGTATATATTTAAGAAATATTTTCTTGTATATACTGTATAATATATAGATTTATATATAATTGATATTATATATAAATATAAATATTTTATAAATAAATTATATTTTTTTCTTAAATATACATGCATGTGTGTGTATTTATATATATATATACAAAATAATTATACACAGTGCACCCACATATATTATGTAAAAAAAAACTTTTATTTTGGATGTGATTAATCGTGATTAATCATTTGACAGCCCTACTTATTTTAGCTTGACACATTTTTTTATTTCACTGCCTTATTTCTTGTGTTTCTGATCCATATCTATATAAAAGCCAATGGTATTATGCTTATTTTGTTGATCAGCTCTGTTTACTCATTTATGCATTATGAAAAATGCATTAATTCAATTCATGCATATTACAGACAATGATTTGAATATATCTCTTCTATTATGAAATTGTTTTTTAATTTTTTAATTAAAATTAATTTTGATATTTTTTAGGGCCATAAAATCAAACACGTCAAAGTGAACAGTCCTGATATCACAATTAAGAAATAAATCCACATTTAAAGAATGAAATTCTTAAGAAGAATTTAAGAGTTGTTGTTATATTATATCTATTATTGGTCCTAGTTAAAATTGCAGAATTTTGAACATACTGTACTGTAGCTTATTTAGAGTATGCTTAGAAACGGCAGTATGTAGAGTATTACAATATTCAATTCAGGATAAAAAAAATAATAAAGTTACTTTTCTGCAACTGTAAGGCATAGCATGGGATGCAATTTTGAAAAGAAAAGGTCTTTACACATTGTGTACAAAGATCACTTCTAGATTCCTCAATGTTTCCTGAAACTCGGCTACAGAACCATCAATGATAAGAGGTGTTTGGCCAGATGATGAGGAGAACCAACACCATAACCTCAGTTTTATCACCTAGTAAACAAAGAAAGTTACATTTACATTAAGTGAGCAATGACACCGCCTCACGTTTTCCATGTTTACAATGAATATAGATCTGTGTGTCGTCAGCATAAAAATGATACTTAATACCTAGAGTAGGGCTACACGATAACAAGAAAAATTATAATCACGATTATTTTGCACAATTTTAATCACGATTATTCTGTTAGTTAAGATCTTATTTCACTTCAGTATTTTTATTGCTATTTACAGACATATATATATATATGTGTCTGTAAAAACAAAATATATATATATATATATATATATATATATATATATATATATAAAATGTATAAATATATATATATATATATATATATATATATATATAAAATGTATAAATATATATATATATATATATATATATATATATATATATATATATATATATATAAAAAACATTATAAACAGAACATAAATACTACAAGTCACTGTATTGAAACTTCTGATGAAAATGTTTAACTCTGTCAGTAAAAATAAAAGTGGGCCTCTTTTACATGCCAAATGGAAATAAAATAAAATTAGAATAAAACTCCAATGTGAAAAACTAATTTTTCCGGGGGGGTTTTCCTATCCTACGATAGGCTTAAATGTATTTGTGCATACATGTTACAGGTTTTTGGCTAGAAACACAAGTCTGTCAACATGATCTGGCTTTAGGGAGGACCGCAAGCAAGTAACAACATTCCCCCCAGCACTAAAAGCTCTCTCTGAAGGAGAACTTGTGCCTGGTATGCACAAGTATTTCTTTGCCAATTTTGAAAGCCTTGGGTCGACCTTTTCACTTTTCTTCCACCATTTTAGTGGGTTACCCTCACTATCCAGGTTGCATGACTGTAAGCAAGTCTGCAGCTCACAAGCTACACTTAGTTCCTGGTTGTTAGGTGGCGAGGCTTGTTCAGCAGTTTTACAGTAGCTTCCTAACGTCATCTTTTTCTTTGGAGCGCATCCAGCTTCAGCATCCTCCTCAGTGTTTTCTTCTGGTGCTTCTGGGGAAGGCATCTACACATACATGTCGAAGAAAATAAGAATAGTAGGAGATTTATTATTTTTATTTCTTAGAGGGAAAAGCAGTGAAACGGTTTTGGTGAATAAAACAGGAAATGACCCTAATGACTGTGTCTAAGTCTTTTAAAATAATAGATAATTTGAACTTTTATAACATGGAAAGGTCAGTTCAGATTTCCAAAAATGATGTCTATGAATTATTTCCTGAGAAGAAAAAAGAAAATAAAGAAAAGATTAAGTGATAGGAGACTTACATTGGTAAACCTTAGCACTAGCTGCACTTTTTGTTTAATAAAAAAAATCTATTCTATGTACTGTTTTTATTTAATATCTGCATGTCTCCACAGCTCTGGAAAATGTGTCGAAGTCGGTGCGTTTGTGGAAGACCGCTGTTGAGCTGGAGGAGCCAGAGGATGCAAGAATCATGTTGAGCAGAGCAGTCGAGTGCTGTCCTACCAGTGTCGAGGTACACACACACACACACACACACACACACACACTCTTGTACATCTTTCCTTGAGAGGACATTCATTGACACCAGGGGTGCTTCTCATTTCTTATTTGTGCATCCTCGTTTCCTTTCCTCGCGGCTCAGCTCCACCCCCTGTAGGACGCGAGGGAAGGCTGCAAGGAAAAAAAATGAGGACGGAGGAATCGAATGAAAGTTTTTTTTATACTTTGGAATACTTGATCACTCGAGCGTCACTTCACTGCGTCATCAGCAGCGCTCAAAGGATCTGCCCTTATGTTGTTGAAGTTTGGTTATTTAAGAAATTAGTAATAAATAATAATAAAGCAAGATACCCTGTTGAAATATGTGAGATGTGTGGTTTATATAAACTGCAAAGGTCAAGTATAAATTAAAATGATTGTGACCGACGTGAAGGGGGAGGAGAATGTATACGTGCGTCATGTTTAGTCGATAAAACACTTCCGCAAAGCATGCAACTGTGCATCCTCGCTCATAGCTCCTCTGGAAGCCTCCTCACTCCTCGATCCTTGCCTCCTCGCGGTGCAATTAGAGAATTGAGATGTCCTTCAAGATGGCTGAGCTCGATCGGTTTCCGGGTCATAGGATGGAGGACGGAGGATCGAGGAGACGAGGAGGGATATTGAGAAGCACCCAATGCAATCTCTAGCTCCTTACCCCAACCCTACCCATCACCACGAAGTGCCTGACCTGAACCCTTACCCTAAACCTACCCTTACTGAACCCTTACCCTAAACCTACCCCTTGACCTAATTATAACCTTATCCCGTAAACCAAGTCTTGACCCTCAAACAGACCTTTAAAAGGTTCTCAGAAAGTGAGGACCATCCAAAATGTCTCACTTTACTCTTTGTCCTCAATCAAACTGGGGCCGGTTGCATAAACTGTTAAGACTAGTCTTACAAGTTAGACATCATTTTTTGTTCTTTAAAACTGTTCATAGCTTTTTTTTTTTTATCTGTTACATAAAAATGTAGATTAGCCTAATTTGATACCGAAAACTAAGACTGACTGCCCCTGACTAACTGCTAGTGGGTCACACTAGAGCTTAAGACACTTAAGATAACAGCTTAAGATAATGGCTATGTTAATGCAACCGGCCCCTGTTCCTCACAAACATGGTTGTACAAGTACACACACACACACACACACACACACACACTCAAACGATCTTCATCAGCCAAAACCCATAAACCTATTTATGGGCCATAAATCAGATTGCTCTAACAGTGTTGTCCTTGTCTCCCGTAGCTCTGGCTGGCTCTGGCCCGATTAGAAACCTATGAGAATGCCCGTCGCGTTCTGAACAAGGCCCGCGAAAACATTCCCACTGACCGGCATATCTGGATCACCGCTGCCAAGCTGGAGGAGGCCAACGGCAACACACAGATGGTGGAGAAGATCATCGACAGAGCCATCACATCTCTGAGAGCCAACGGCGTGGAGATAAACCGCGAACAATGGATTCAGGTCTGATGAGCTACATCTCATGTTCTCTGGCTTTACTAACTACTTGTCATGTATATTTGTCAATTAATGCTATTATGTGAGGATTTTAAGTAAAAAGAAAAAGTGAAAAATGCAACGGACATTCCAGTCTGGATTGAGTTAAATTTCTCAGTTAAGCTGCTTTGCCAGATCAGAGGAAATATTCAAATGCTTCTGCACGCAGGCAATGTCAGGGTGTTGATTTGTAACTGATGTCTGTTTTGTGATCCCGCCTCAGGATGCAGAGGAGTGTGATAAGGCTGGCAGCGTGGCCACGTGTCAGGCTGTGATCAGAGCTGTGATTGGAATTGGCATTGAAGAGGAGGACTGCAAACACACATGGATGGAGGACGCAGACAGTGTAAACATCCTCTCACCTTCACACACCCACGTCCTGTTTTCAATCAGCACCACATATTTGTTTATTACAACCGTTTCCAATCATTTATGATGCTATATTACAAGATTTTCAGCGGTACTATGGCTAAATTCCACAGCTGGATGTGATTACTGTGATATCTGATGGTGATTGGCTGTTGTTTTTGCTGTAGTGTGTGTCTCATGGAGCTCTAGAGTGCGCTCGTGCCATCTACGCTCATGCGCTCCAGGTCTTTCCCAGCAAGAAGAGCGTCTGGCTGAGGGCCGCTTACTTTGAGAAGAACAACGGTACACGGTGAGAAATACTCACTTCCTCTTCAAGTCTCACTGGCTGAACTGAATTTCAATCAGCATTCATTGGTTCTGTCCGGGCGTTCGCACGCAGGCACTATGGAGACAGGAAGACGAGCCCTATTTGTGTTTGCCCACTTGAATTTGTTCTAGACCATTAGACTTTGATTTAAACTGATTTGAATGTCTTTCTCTCAGAGAGTCGTTGGAGGCTCTGTTGCAGAGGGCCGTTGCTCACTGTCCCAAGGCTGAGGTGTTATGGCTTATGGGTGCTAAATCTAAATGGTTGGCCGGAGACGTTCCTGCAGCCAGAAGTATCCTTGCTTTGGCTTTCCAGGTAAGTGCCGCCCCCGTCGGCTCTTCGAAATCCATGACTACATAATTAGTGGCAAGCGTTACTATTTTTATTATATATAATTAACACCATTGCATTGTAATCATGAAGCAACTGCACAACATGCACTTATTTGTCCAAAAGTAATTCACTAAACACTTGTAAAGAATAGTGTAGAATTAACTGTGTTTATTTTATAGCCATTTTTAATTGACAACAAATAGAAATTACTGTTATTAGATTTTTTTTTTAAATGATCGAATTCTCTAATGCTCACAAAGGCTGTTTATTAAAAAATATATATATATATATATATATATATATATATATATATATATATATATAATTTATATAATATATAATTATATAATTATTATTTATATATTATATATATATATAATGTACTTTTTTTTTTAATAAACAGCCTTGCTGAGCATTAGAGAATTCGAAAGTAAAAACTGAATTTTTGGGAAATAATATTACAATTCAAAAGAGCTGTTTTCTATTGTAATATATTTTAAAATGTAATTTATTCCTGTGATAAAAGCTGCATTTTCAGCATCGTTACTCCAGTCCTCAGTGTCACATGATCCTTCAGAAATCATTCTAATATGATGATCTGATGCTCAAGAAACATTTATTATTATCAATGTTGAAAACAATTATGCTGCTTAATATTTTTGTGGAAACTGTGACTTATTTTCATTGTTCTTTAATGAATAGAACGTGTACAAGAACAATATTTATTTGAAATATGAATCATTTCTAACATTATAAATGTCTGTACTGTCACTTTTGATCAATTTAATGTGTCCTTGCTGAATGAAAGTATTATTTTCTTTTTAAAAAGACACTATTTAAATTGGTTTTTCATATTTCCACTCACAATCAGTGTGGAAAGCGTGGGGGGAAAACCAGTGTCATATCAGTGTCATACCTGGCCTAGTCATAACTGAAAGATCACCGAACCTGCAAGTACTGTGCGCAAAACTTCAAATTAAAGAAGCAGAACAACAACAAAAAAGCTAAACTACGTATCAGTGCTCTGATTGCACACTCGTTTCCTGAAACTAATCGTGTCACTTTTTGCAGTTTTGAAGTGTTCACTGGGATGAAGGCCAGTAAAAACTCATCCCTCGTCTTTCTGTCACTCTCTTTGTGTTAGGCTAACCCCAACAGTGAAGAGATCTGGCTGGCTGCCGTGAAGCTGGAATCGGAGAATAACGAGTACGAGAGAGCACGCAGGCTGCTGGCCAAGGCCCGAAGCAGCGCCCCCACTGCCAGGGTGAGCGGCCCCAGTGTTCAGACCAGCCCTCTGAGTGTCAGATAGATGTAACTGCTGCTGTGTCATGCTGGGGACACCCGTCTGCCGGGATCACACGGTTTCGGTTCTGCAAGTTGTTGTGATTTCTCTTTTATTTGATTTAAAGAGATAAGAGATGTAGAAGAAGGGTGAGTCACCCTGTAAAAGTGCTTGTGCAACAGGGTTTTGAATGCGACACTAGCAGAAAGA
Source organism: Rhinichthys klamathensis goyatoka (assembly GCF_029890125.1). Taxonomy (NCBI): domain Eukaryota; kingdom Metazoa; phylum Chordata; class Actinopteri; order Cypriniformes; family Leuciscidae; genus Rhinichthys; species Rhinichthys klamathensis. The sequence continues at coordinate 87,340 of NW_026606917.1, read as the reverse complement.
CATGGCTAATGAAAAGAGTTTTTTCTGTTTTGCATGTTTTGTAAGCGTACCATGGCATGACGGGTTGGTGTGTGGAAAGTAGGCTAAATTTAAGTGAATCTGTGAGGCAGCACATACACATGTCACCCTAGATATTAACCTAGTAACTTAATATACCTAAAAAGAACCAGTGATACCTTGCCTCATGTTAGGCATCATGTCAATGGTTCATTTGCATCTTTGCCGAATGTGTGATTTGCATTTCAATTAAACTTAAAATAGAAGAAAAAAAGATATATATGTGTATGTGTGTGTATATGTATATATATATATATATATATATATATATTAGTGTATATATATATATATTAGTATATATCACATGCAGTTTGCTAGATTAAGGGGCTGACACAGCTAACCCACTGACTCATTTTACCCCACTCTCATAAAAAAAAAAAAAAAAATAAGCAGTTTGAGACTTGACATGAACTTGCCATAAAGGATTAAGCGTTGAGACGTGACTTCAACTTGGCCTTGAAAAATGTGGACTCTGCATCGGAGAGTTATGAACATGTCTGCATGTCACTGAGTTCGACACGAGACGGATGCGAAACAACGAGCATGAAGCCAGTTCTATTTACGAATGTTTATTGATTCAGTGTTGTTGTTTCTGCACAGTATTGTTTTTACACGATAACTAAACAAATGTGGCCAGGGATTGTGTCAAATGAGCTCTTTAAGTGGATTGGTAAGCACCTCACAGCAGATGTGACACAGAAGTACTGTGGGATTTTTGGGAGTAAATTGTGCAGAGAATAGAAGGTGCTAGAATGGCCTCCTGCCTGGTCTTGTTTAACTTTTGGCTCCAGTAAAGAGTGTCAGCATCTATACAAATATCAAAGGATCAAATGTACCTCGAGGACTTGGCAGGATTCCTCATAAGTGCTAATGTTATCAAAAAAAAAAAAAAACCCACAATTTATGATTTCCTGCTTCTATGGAAACTAGCCATGTGAGCTTCATATGGGAAAGCCATCATGAAAATCTCCAGACACTGTGTTTCACACACTGTGACAGACACTGTGTTTCACACACCCTGAAAAGTCATGTTCAAAGTGACACCTACATCAGAGAGACTTTAAAGGCTGTTAAAAGCATTATATGAGTTGTCATAACTGCTTTCTGTGTTATTTGTAGGTGTTTATGAAGTCGGTGAAGCTGGAGTGGGTGCTGGGTAATATTGAAGCAGCACAGGAGTTGTGTACAGAGGCCCTAAAGCACTACGAGGATTTCCCCAAACTTTGGATGATGAGAGGACAGATCGAGGAACAGTCAGAGAGCATCGACAAAGCAAGAGAGGCCTACAACCAGGGAGTACGTTTTGAGGATCTAGAGGAGATGGCTTACCATAATTGAACCTTTTAGAGTGAAGGTTTACAAGTAATGCAAAATCCAAGTCCAAATAATATTAGGAACAAACTTGGTTTTTCAGTGAAAATGTGTAAAAAAATAAAATAAAGTGTCTTGTCATAATGTTCTTCTAATGTATCCGACCAGCTGAAGAAGTGCCCTCATTCCATGTCATTATGGGTGCTCCTGTCTCGGCTGGAAGAGAGAGTTGGGCAGCTCACACGTGCTCGAGCCATCTTGGAGAAAGCTCGCCTCAAGAATCCACAAAGCCCTGAGCTTTGGTAAGAAACCATGCCAGAGGTTCTTGCACTTCAGTACAAAGCCGATATCAAAATGTAAAAAAGGAATAATGGTTCTACAGATTCGTTACTGATTAAATTCAAATGCAGGTAGAAAAATTATATATTCTAGGCTCAGCTCAGCTCATGAATATTGATTCAGTTAACTGATGTTGCCACATAAAGGCCAGAGTGACACCAAACCAACAGTCAGCCAATTTCGGGCCATTGTTGAGCGTCTTGTCGGCTCAGTTTTTTTGGCAATGGTTGGACCCCCGTCTTGCTTTTGTGTATGATTAAGCATGTCAGCAGCGAAGCCCGTTGGTGAGAGAGGTCACTGACTGGCTGTTCAGGTAGCGAATCAGTGCTCAAGAAAAACACAAGTGACAAAGGCAAGCAAATGACTTCATCTCATCTGAACGTGGTTGTCTGGATTGGAAAAAGTGATGACCAACTGATCAGTATGATTAATTGCTGCTTTGTTTGTATATCCGAAGTCTTAGCTCTTCCGTTTTCTCTTTTTTGAAATCCAGATATGGACTACTGCCACCTGCCGGCAAGTAGAGTTATTGTCTCTCTCGCGGGCCCAAAAAGCAAGCGCTTAATTACGTATTTAGACCACAGCCACCTGTTGGTATGAAGAGTTAATTCCTCTCATGCTGGTGTAAAACATACTGGCTAGTTGGACGTTGACTGTAGTCTTTGCAGTGAGTTCGAACGCAACTTTTGATTCAGACCCAAATTTTACACCAATCTTTAATTAGTGTGTCTGGGCCTTAAAATCCCATGAGCATCTAGTCACAGAACCTATTTAATATTTACAAGCAATGCCTTTGATGTAGCAGGATTCATCAGTTTAACAGCTGCCCAGCAACTAAATACTGATGCCGGCCTTTCAGTTTTCAAACTTAATAGGTGAATATCATGTGACCTAATTGATATTCATAAGCTGATCTCTTATCACAGTACCATGTGAGACATGAACTTGGATCCAATGAAGACTCGTCGAAAAATGGCAGAACTACTTTTTGTTTAAGGCTACATGCAGTTTTTTCATTTTAATTTCTTAATAGTTTTATGACTCACCAAAATAATAGTAGGTCATTTTAATCTCAATTTCTCAAGGCTGGAGTCTGTCCGTCTTGAATACAGAGCGGGATTGAAAAACATCGCCAACACACTCATGGCCAAAGCCCTTCAGGAGTGTCCTAACTCTGGTAAGCCATGCCTTTCATCACCCCTGAACAGATTCATCAAGAGCCTCTGCACAATATCACACCTCAACACTTACTTCTTCCTGTTAGGTATCCTCTGGGCCGAAGCAGTGTTTTTGGAGGCCAGACCTCAGCGCAAGACCAAGAGTGTTGACGCTCTGAAAAAGTGTGAACATGATCCTCACGTACTTCTTGCTGTGGCCAAGTAAGACTTCTAACCAGACTCTTGCCAATATTCTCCCAACCCTAAATTCCAGTTTGCCCACCCACATTCCTCCCTGTTTTTTTTTTGTTTTTTTTTCTGCAAGAACAGGCTGACCTTTTTGGTTGCATTTATGCAATATTTGTGTTTGTGTACTGTGTGCAGATTGTTCTGGAGTGAGAGAAAGATAACAAAGGCAAGAGAGTGGTTCCTACGGACGGTAAAGATTGAACCAGATTTGGGTGACACCTGGGGATTCTTCTACAAGTTTGAGATTCAGCATGGGACAGAAGTAAGCATTCACTCATATTACATTAATGTGTTCGACAGGACCTGTTTTATTCTCTGATCTTTTGTGTATGTGTGATTCAGTGATTGAAAATTAAATTTTTTAAAGAAATAGTTCATGCAAAAATAAAAATTTTATCGTCATTTACTCACCCGTTCCACACCTGTACCTGTAACTTTCTTTCTTTTGCGGAACATAACGGAAGACATTTTGAAGGGTGTGCTGCTTGTTGTTCCCTTTTGAGGGAACTCGCACTGCGTCGGTAAGGGCACTTTGGAGAATGCCCCTCAGCGTAATTCATCTAAAGTACGTATGGAACTAATCCAATCCTGATTGGTGTTGCGTCATGACATGCATACGGAAAACTACAAAGGGATGCCGCCACATAACAGAGTTGGCTTTCGCTCTAAGCTTTCGAAGTATCCATTTGGTGGTGTTTGTCAAAAAGCATTTGTTTCAAAAGAAAATAATGGTGAGTGAATAGTTCGAGCGGTGTGTCCATCCCTGCTCGAGATTCATTACGGGTGGACACACACACACGCTTTTGGTGCACTGTTTGGGAGCACAGCACGCCCAGGCAGCCCTCGAGGGGGCTGCTTGTGGCCACTGTGAAGCGCTCCCGCTTAGCTGTGTTTAATGGTATCTCAGATCGTGGGGCTCGCAGATGGAGCTGGCAGAAGGGCTTGAGACTGCTTCGGCACTTTCTCAGTCCTCATCTGCCAGCTCCGAAGCCCCACTACTTCTCGGGTTGAGAGCCCGATGCTGCAGCTATCTGATTCTGATGTGGATGTGCTCAGCATCGCGATGAGGGATATTGATGAGAGATCGCTGCTTCATGCCCCTGTGTACGAGGAGATTGTGACTAGGACACAAGGACACATACTTACACATTTCCATCCTTGTGTCTCACAGTAAGTTCCTAAGGTTCGCTTTTTGGGGGCGAAGCGTTCCAATATCGGGTTCTTCTGTTTGGCCTAGCTCTCTCCCCTTGCACCTTTACCAAGTGCATGGATGCAACCCTGGCCCTGCTGAGGCTTCAGGGCATCCGTGTGCTGAATTATATTGACGACCGGCTCAGTCTAGCACAGTTTTAAGAATTGGCAGTTCGGCATCGAGATGTCGTCCTTGGCCATATTCAGAGCTTGGGGTTGAGACTCAACACAAAGAAAAGCGTGTTGACACCCACTCAGAGAACCATGTTACTGGGGGTGGTATAAGACTCGACTACGATATGGTAACAAATGTTTTCCGCACGTATCGAGTCCATTCTGACTATGGTTTCCAGGTTAAAGCTAGGCCGTGCCATCACTCTGAAGCAGTTTCAAAGGCTGCTGGGCCTCATGGCGGCTGTGTCCAGTGTCATACCTTTTGGTCTCTATCCAGATTTGCGCTTCAGATCCTCCTATAGGCCCAGGGGAAACTGTTGCCTCTCAGAGCAATGAACGTCCCAGGGGACCAGTATCGTGGGGCAGGCGTCCTGTCGAGGCAGGGGCTGAGGCCCGGTAAATGGAGACTTCACCCTGAGGTTGATGTGCAAGAGGTTCGGCCCAATGGAGGTGGATCTGTTTGCGTCTCGAGAGACGACACACTGTCCACTGTGGTTTTCTCTCACACACCCAGCACCGCTGGGGTTGGATGCCATGGTGCAGGCGTGCCCGAGGCGATGCCTGTACGCATTTCCTCCGATCGCTCTGCTCACAGGAGTCCTGAAGAAGGTCCGGCAAAATGTGGTCAGCCTACTTTTAGTTGCCCCGTTTTGGCCGGCTCGAGTATGGTTTGCGGATATAATATCACTCCTAGCTGGCCATCCATGGGAGGGACCTGTTCTCTCAAGCGGAGGGCTCAATATTTCACCCTTGGCCAGAGGAAACTGTGGATCTGGCAGTATCTAGAGGCCGGCCTATCAGCAGGAGTAGTCGAGACCATATTCGGCTCCAGAGTTCCATCCATGAGTAAACTGTACTTCCTGAAATGGAATGTGTTCACCAGTTGGTGTAGGGAGCGTGGCGTGGACCCAGTTAACTGCCGGTGGCTTCAGTGCTGGAGTTCCTCCAGGATCGCTTCCCTGCTGGTCTTGCCCCATACACACAAAAGGTGTACGTGGCTACCACACCTGTACATGTAACTTACTTTCTTCTGTGGAACATAACGGAAGAAATTTTGAGGGGTGTGCTGCTTGCTGCTCGCACTGCGTCGGTAAGGGCACTTTGGAGAACGCCCCTCAGCGCAATGCGTCTGATGTACGTATGGAACTAATCCAATCCTGATTGGTGTTGCGTCATGACAAAGCGTGCGACTGCATGCGGAAGCTACAAAGGGATGGCGCTACACAACAAAGTTAGGTTTTGCTTTTCAGCAAGCGCTCTTTGTGTGAAGTGTCTATTTGGTGTTGTTTGTCAAAAAACATTTGTTTCAAAAGAAAAATAATGGTGAGTGAATAGTTCAAGCGGTTTGCGTCCTTGCTCGAGATACATTACGGGTGGGGAGACACACAAGCTTTGTGTGCACCGTTTGGGAGCACAGCACACCCAGGCACCCCTCGAGGGGGCTGCTTGCAGCCACTGTGAAGCGCTCCCGTTTAGCTGTGTTTAATGGCGTCTCAGATTGTGGGGCTCGCAGATAGAGCTGGCAGAAGAGCTTGAGACTGCTAGTCTCACAAAAGGTGTACGTGGCTACCATTGCGGCTTTCCACACTCCATTAAGTGATTGGTCTTTGGGAAGGCACCAACTGGTCGTACGGTTCCTCCGTGGTGCATGGGAGGACAAGGCCCGCGACTCGTGTCAGGACCCTGACCTGGGAAGGGCTGTCAATGGCCTCTTTCGAACCTTTGGAGTCAGCTTCTGCTAAGCACCTAATGCTCAAGATAGCTTTTCTCCTGGCTGGAGTTTGCCACTGGTGGAGTTAAAGCTATCTTGCATCCCAGACCTGGCTATGTGCCTATGGTCCCTTCTAGCATGGCACGGTCCGCGGTTCTGCAGGCTTTTTATCCCCCACCTCATGTGGCGGTGGAAGAAGAGAGACTTCATCTGCTCTGCCCTATCAGTGCATTGAGTATCTACATTCGGAAGTAATCTCAATGAAGGAAGTCAGATCAGTTGTTGGTGTGTTTCGGGTCACCCAGGAAAGAGTTCCCCGCCTCTAAGCAGACCATTAGTAACTTGATAGTTCAGGGAATTGCTTTGGCCTATCAGTTGCGTGGTTTACGTTGACCTTTGGCCTTGAGGGCTCATTCTACGAGAAGCATGGCATCTTCTAGAGCCCTCCTCTCAGGGGCCCCCATTCAGGAGGTCTGATGTGTGGCTGTCTGGGCTACCCCGCATACCTTCACTAGGTTCAACAGTCTGCACCTTCCTTCGCGTCTTGTGTGAGATCTTATCTCCTTACTCTGGTGTTGTTCTCTCCCTCAGGAGCAACAGCAGGAGGTAAAGAAACGCTGTGAGAATGCAGAACCACGGCACGGCGAGCTGTGGTGTGCCGAATCCAAGCACATTCTCAACTGGCAGAAGAACATCGGAGAGATCCTGGTCCTCGTGGCTGCAAAGATCAAAAACACCTTCTAAACTGTGGGACTAATATCAGATTCACAAATCTGAGCATGTTTGGTTTAGCAAATAATGTTGTTTTTATTGAGTCTGTGGAATTTTTTTTTTTTATGGCTATTTTTCCACTTTTAGTGTGTTTGTCTCTGGAACAGTGATGATTCAGGGCTGTTTTCATTACACATGCTGTTATGTTCAGGGTGTTGTCTAGTCACACTCAGAGATTGATAGAGTCCATTTTGAACATTAATTGCCAGAACGATGTCATACCCTCTTATTCTGCTTCTCATTATGCGTATGTGTAAATGTGCTGCTTGATTATCAGAAAATAAATGAAGTCTGATCTGTTTCAGATATCAGTTCTGTTGATTTAGGATACTTATGTAGGCTAAAGGTTTGTTTTGAAATATCTAAACTCTTTCTAATTGTAACTTGTAGAGTTTTTCAAGCTACAGCTACCAAACTCAGCACAGTCCTTCAGTATATTTGTTGTATATTTTATACAAAAATATATATATTACTCAATTTTGACTTTAAAATTGCTATATAATCAAAAAAATATTTAACAATGTTGTGTTCCGAATTTGAAGTTGATATCACAAAATTTGAGGTTGCAACAATTATGTTTAGGCTCTATACCAGACATAGCCACTGCGTGACACTGTTGATGCATTCTCCTGTCACAATATAACTTCTAATATATTTCACCAAGTCTTAGACCTTTTCAATGATCAGTTTTGTCAAGATTAGAAAAAGATTTGATAAGGGGAGGTAGGGAGGAGGCAAAAAAAAGTGTGCTAAGATTCCCACTAGCAGGGGAGTTACCAGGTCAAGGAAACCTTTTTGAATTTTTTTAGAAGTGACTGTTATGATGCTATAGCAATTTTTCGATACTGAATAATGATCAGTTTTGTTTCTTGCATTTATTTTGCATAGTCTACTGAATTGTGATTGGTCTATTCTTCCATCTGTATTCACACTGACTTAGGTGTTGAGTATAGGCCTACTGTACATTGAAAACAACACGTTAAGCATCATGGCTACAGCAATGCAGCTCTGATGTGAAATTGATTAATTTATTGTTGAGCTGAGCTGATGATATAATATGAGTAAGGTTCAGAAACACTGTAGAGCTGGACCTGAATTGTCGACCCCTTCTTTACAACATTCCTCTGAAGAGGACCCTGCCCTGCCATTACCACTATTATTTCTCTGCCTTTACTGGAATTTCCTTCAGGAAAATCAAATCAATTAAAAAAACATATGCGGGATGTGATGATTTTAACAGCCTGACACAAACCACACGACCTATAGTTACTCTCGGCACATTGAAACCTGATACAAATGTTTGGACTATAAAAAGATGAAGGTTTTCGTCTGTCCATACATGAATCAGTGTAGAAATAAAGAGCCATTTCCTGATCACAGCCAGGTCCAGTGAAGAATCAAACCCTTCAGTGCACCAGGTTTATAAAGTAATCTCCCGCCGAAACCGAAACAAAGCGCAAAGTTGATTGATCGCGGAAGTTTTCTCGACTTGATCAGACTAGAGACCTGGTGAAATCAGAAGCGCGATGGCAGCAGCAGCCCGTGACGGCGGAGACACATGAGAGCCTCGAGACTTCTCTTTCACCATTTCTGGAATGGACGCGGTTAAGCCTCATCAACGCGGCTCTCGCCAGACCACCGACTCGAACTAGACCAAAAACGCGTTTTTAAGGTTGATTTTCTTTTCGGTCGGACCGTTGTTGAAGTGTTCTGTGAGAAACATGTAACATGCGTTGGACGCCGCTGGACCATGTCCACATTTCCAAGCCCTGACTGGTGCGCTCAAGAGTCCCTCTTCATCCCATGGTCAATGGTAAGATCCCTCATCATCACTGCGCACTATTCTATCTTCTGTTTCTTGAAAACTCAGTAACTTGCAATACTATTAGGCTACTAATACTCAGATAAGTATCGTTATCAGATTCTAAATGAACCCATTTAATCCCAGAATTAATAAGTGAACAAGTGCTAACTCAGTAACACATGCTTTTCTAAAAACAAAGGTAAAATAAAGTGTATAAAAGTGCACTAATAAATGCTGGGTTGTTTCAAGCCATGTTTGGGTCAAATATGGACAAACCCAACCTGGTTTAAAAATTAAGAAATAAACCAATAATTGATTTGTCCATATTTGACCCAAACATGGGTCGAAACAACCCAGCATTTTGTGTGTACATCGAGTGTATATTTTACTTTTCTATTATATAGGTGGAAAACGTAAAAAAAAAAAAAAAAAAATCTTGACCAAACAGAAAGTTGAAAACAACTGATAAAGTAGTCTATTAGGCAGTACTGAGGGGGAAAGGAATGATAATATTTGCATAGTTTTTACTTTTAGGCCAACTTTGCGATGCTTTGAAATGGCTCATTTTAATGCGAATCAGTTTGTTTATTCAAAATGTGACTCCCCACTGGTCACAAATAAGACATGTTTATGCTTTGATCAGAGAAATCCTAAAATTACAACAATAATATAGTCTCTAAATATGATTTGCAGTTGCAGGCCTATTGCCTATGCATTCTGACATGTTTTATGGAGCTTTGACAGACATTAGCTTCTGGTCATTTGACTTTATAGCAGCCATGTAGACATCAAGAGATCAAGAGTCTACACTGTGATTTGTTGTATAAAACACTTAAAGGGATAGTTCACTCAAAATTGAAAATTATGTCATCATTTACTAACCCTCGGGTTATTCCAAACATGTATGATTTTTTGAACACAAAAGAAGATATTTTGAAGAAAGTTTGAAACCAGGTCGCTTCGGGTCACCATTGACTTCCATAGTAGTAAAAAAATAAAAATACTAGGAAGTCAATGTTGCACCAGAACTGTTCAGTTCCCCATATTCTTCAAAATATTATATTTATTCAACAGAACTAAGAAATTCATACAGGTTTGGAACAACCTGAGGGTGAGTAAATGATGACAGAATAAAAATGTTTGGGTGAACTATCCCTTTAAGACTTGAAATTAGCAGTTATCAGTGAGATTAAATGAATTGGGTAAATAATGGATGAACTGTATTTTGAATATGTTTTCAAATCTAAGTAAATTATAGGCTACTGGTGCATCAGGTTGCAACATTCTGCACAAAGTAAAGTGTTACATCATCAATGAGAAATGCTGAGATGCACCGGGCTACTGATAATGTGATTGTTGTGCTCAGTGTGTGAACAGGCCTGCTGTCTGTGTGGCTGTAATGCTGCTGCTCGCGGTGGCCCACGGTAAACGTGCATGTGATTATTCTGTGATCATCAGCACCTACAGGGCCGTCATCCTGGTCGAGCTCCAAAACCTGGTGAGTGTCATGTCAGATAACCAGAATCCACGTCAAACACACTGTTTATGTAGCATATCTGACTCGCTGTTCTCGTTTGATCTTTTAACAAATTACATAAGCGCTCTCTCGTACTACTGGAAGATTGGTTATGGATATGTGTTCGCTTGTTGCCCTCTTCTGGTTATCTGTAGAAGGTGAACTGATTGAATGTGTTTGCTCTTTTCACTCTTGGCCCAGAATCTGACTGGTTCATTTGACATATCTAAAGAAAAGGACCACTGTTCTTCTGAGAAGGTACAGCCACCTGTACATAATGCATGTATGTTTCTTTAATACTGTACTTTGTCTTTGATGTTTTTTTTAAAAACTGAGCGCTTTTCTTTTCGGTGGCGCCTTAATAATCGCTCGTCTGTTTTGACGGTAGGTTCACCGTATCCTGCGAGACATCTATAATATGACCCAAATCTTCAGATGCTTGAGTGAAAGCAAGAGGCAGCAGCGGGACAGAGTGGACAGAGGCGGGGACATGGCGAAGGTGGTGGGACAGATGGCACAGCTCATCCGAAAAAACTGCTGCAGGCCCCAAAGCTTGGTATAGTGCTTGTTTGTTTGTTTGTTTGTTGGCTGATTGAATGATCAAAATTAAGTGAATCTTAATAGTTACAATGTGAAATAAACAGGATTACATCATCTAGAAATGTATTTATTTGTTTGTTTGTTTATTTATCAAACTAAAGTTCATTTAAATAACTGTAATGTGAAATAAGCCGAAGATTACATGATCAAGAAATTAATTTATTTATTTATTTATCAAACTAAAAGTTCATCTGAATAACTATAATGTGAAATAAACGGATTACATAATCTAGAAATGTATTTATTTATTTATCAAAATAAAGTTAATCTGAACGATTAAATATAATCTAAAACAAACAAACAAAAGGTAACAATCTAGAAATTAAATAATTTGTTTGTTTGTTTGTTGATTGAATAATTAAAAACAATAATCTGACCAATTGTAATTCGAAATAAATATATTTATTTGTTTGTTTGTTTGTTTGTTTATCAATAAAGTGAATATGAGTAATTATAATCTGAAATAAACAGAGGATTACATCATCTAGAAATGTATTTATTTATTTATCAAAATAAAGTTAACCTGAATAATTATAATCTAAAACAAACAGAAGGTAACTATTAGGAAATTAATGAATAATTTGTTTATTTGTTGATTGAATCATTAAAACCATTCATCTGAATATTTATATTTTGAAATAAATGTATTTATTTATCAAAAAGTTAATTGAATTATTGTTTTTTACTGAATAATCGTAATCTGAAATTAACAGAGGATAACATAATCTATAAATGTTTTTATTTAGAAATGTATTTATTTACTTGATTGATTGTGGCTTGAATAATCAAAATCTGAATAATTATAATCTAAAACAAACAGAAGGTAACTATTAGGAAATTAATTAATAATTTTTTTATTTGTTGATTGAATCATTAGAACCATTCATCTGAATATTTATATTGTAAAATACATTTATTTATATATTTATCAAAAAGTTAATTGCATAATATTTGTTTACTGAATAATCGTAATCTGAAATAAACAGAGGATAACATCATCTATAATTTTTTTTATTTAGAAATGTATTTATTTATTTACTTGATTGATTGAATGTGGCTTGAATAAACAAAATAAAGTTAATCTGAATAGTAATGATCTGAAATAAAAAGATGATGATTTAGATAAATGTATTACTTTGCAGGCAAATAGATGCAAGAAAGTGTCTTGCGAGCCGGGGAAGAAGCGTAAAGGAAAACAGCAGTGGAGAATGAAAATGATGGGAAGACTCATAAACTGCTGGCAGCGGCTGCTGAGTGTGGCGGCGTATTAAATCACAGTTCAGCTCCACACAACATTATTTAAAACAGTATGCACATTCATTTTCCCTTTATCATTATTTATTCACTTTCACTTAAAGAAAAAAGAACACCAAGTGTTTTGTATAATACTCCTTCAGTGAAATGATAAACTGAGATTGTGTCAAGCTCATAAGAAATCGTATGATTATCTTTCTTCTGGTTGTTTTATATGTTTTATTTGATAGCTCTATATATGGTTTATGCATAGCAAGTTCAAAAGATATTCATGTTAAACAGTTACACTCACATCTGGTGCTGCAAATTGAGCCAAAATTACAGCTGTAATCATTTAACGCTGACTACGTTATTCATGTTCTCATGGGTCTACGACAACTAACACTATACACAGTAACTTATCTCATGTTATTTCAATGGATTCATCTGTTAAAACGTGTTGGGTAGAAGAAGGTGTTTATTTGTCTGAATTACAGTGTTTGAAGTTTTATTGGATAGTGTAATGTTTTGGAAACTGTCAGGCATTTCATCATATCAATACTTCCAATATTCAGAAACTCATTATGGACATCACTATATCCATAATTTTGCTGCTTTGGTGCTGCTGATTTATGTGTTGTTTTGTTGATTCTTTCCATTAGTCCACTTTTACTGTATGTAGGTTTAAAAATAAATACATGAATAAAAGCTTTTTTAAAAGATTTTTCATTTTTTTAAAAAAAATTTATTCACAATCGTGTATTTTTTATTTTTTTTATTTTTTGAAAGAACCAATGACTTTTACATTTTCTCTTTAGCAATTTCAGGGCTTTTATTTTAAAATCGACAGCGCGTGCTACCTGCACGTCAGCATTCACTCATGCGCATGCGCACGATGTGCACTTCCTATTGTCACTGTTTGTAGTATTTGTGCATATCCATGTCGCTTGAAACTATAGTATTGTTTATGTCTGCTCACATCTCGTTACTTGATGCTTACTTTCCTTTTCTCCGCCGTTTTTTGCGCCACATACCTGTCTCCCATCATCAGTCATGTTAAAGGCAGAGATTTTACTGAGCAGGAAATGTCTCATTACAGGTGAGATTCATTTATGATACGCTAAATTCGTCATTCATTATTGATGTGGAATAAGAGGGTCAGATGATCGGGGTGCCATATAGAGTTAATAAGTAGTTACAACTGCTGTAACAAGTATACATCTATGTCCTTTACGTATTTGCTGTCAGTCAATCGGCTTTGCCATATGGTCATGTGTAAATATAGCAGTCAGCAAACTAGTCACCTGTCATAATGTCTGATTCTGCTTTGAGGAATATTGACAATCATTCCTGTTTAAAGCGGTTTGATATTTGTTGTCTGTTTTATTTCTCTTAACAGGGACAGAATAAAGTCGATGTTTTATCATGCTTACAACAGCTACTTAGAAAACGCATATCCTTATGATGAGCTGAGACCTCTGACGTGTGATGGACAGGACACATGGGGAAGGTATATGAGCTTACAGCAGAAACTTTTCTGTTCTTCAATAACAAGGAAAACAAAAGGACAGCAGCACACTGCCACAACGCTCTCCAACTGTATGAGAGGCAAACTACATTTCGCTCTTCGGCACTCAGTCACAAATATTAAAATGTATACATGCATCTGAAAAGGTGTGGCCAGAAAACAAGACCGCAATTAACCAATGAAAACACGTGATGTTCTCCCCCCAAAAATTAAATAAATAGATTTAGGGATGCACAATATATCGGCCACCATATCGGTGTCAGACGATATATGTTCATTTTTAATGTTATCGTTATCGGCCCAATAAGAAAAATTGGCCGATATATTAAAGCCGATATATAATGGATTATTTCCTTCAGCTGAGACACTTCAGATGCGCACTGTTCGCCATGATGGTTTTGAATTTCTTGAAATATGATTGGAATCTCTTAAAAAAGAAAAATATGGTTCAGTGCAACATGTCCAGCGCAAGTCTGTCAAATTGGCTAGATAAAATTGTAATGAGAACATTATAATTGTGTGCTTGGGACAATGCTTTTAATGGTGAGACTTTTATTTTTGTAATCAGGTTAAAATTATAAAAAAAATTGGATTTATATTTATCGGCCAATATATCGGTTGTCGGCTTTAAAATATAAAGAATTATCGGCAATCGGTATCGGCCAAAATTTTCATATCGGTGCATCCCTAAAATAAATAAGCTAACGGATATGCCAAATTTAGCTTCTATAGAAATCACCAAAAGGTGTTTTTTTTCAGTCAAAATGGATTCCTTTTGGAAACAGTTTATTTATAATAAACACCCACATCATATTTATATATATATATATATTAGTTTATTCGATAACAAGAAAGCAGGCGTCGCCACAAAGGAGGCTTTCAGCTTGTCAAATTCCACCTTAGACCAGTAATTATCTCCTATATTATCATCAAGTGACAGACCCAATGGAAGCTGTGACAATACGTTAAATTAACTAAATCCAAGAATAATGAGAAGGTTTTTAGTCATTTTAAATCTAGGCATGATCAAGTTTTTAACTTGGGGACATTTAGGTCATAAAGGATTTGCACATGGTTATTTCTTGAAAGGTGAAGAACTATCAACATGCCGCCTTTGTCCAATGTTAAACATATTTTATTGGACTGCACAGTTTTTCCTCCAAAAAGACAATTTACTCAGAGATCAGTTTAAATGATGTACTTCAAAATTAGAATATTTGTCTTGTATTAATCTTAAATGTGTTATGTAGTTTTTGTTAATTGTAAGAATTGTGTCATTCACTGTGTTCTCTGCATGAAGATAGCCTTGCTGCTGACATGACGTTAAAAAAATAAAAAGATAATGTTTCACAAGATTAAAATGGACAGCAATGGGGTTTTTTCCATTGAACTTTGTCAGAGTAAAAATCTCACTTACATTCAATGATGCTTTTGCACAAAATACTTATTGAAAAGTAATATATTACAGACCTTTGTCTGTAATATATTATCTTTCATAGTGGAACACATAATTCAGAAGATTCAGAAATCTCATTCTATCATGATAACCTCTCTATTTGTCCCTTTTTCCTTCAAGTTTTTCCCTCACACTCATTGATGCTCTGGACACATTGCTGGTATGAAATTACATTCAGCAAGATTCTTCGGTGTCATAAAGTGGTTTTCTGTAGTTCAGATGCAGAGAATGTTTCTCCTTCTCGATCACAGGTATTGGGAAACCACACAGAGTTCCAGCGCGTGGCCACTCTGCTTCAGGACACGGTGGATTTTGACACGGATGTAAATGCATCTGTGTTTGAGACGAACATACGAGGTAAGGCATGTATTCATGAAAAATATATACACATATATATATATATATATATATATATATATATATATATATATATTAGTGCTGTCAAACAATTAAAATATTTAATCGCGATTAATCGCATTAATGTCATAGTTAACTCGCAATTAATCGCACATTTTTATCTATTCTAAATGTCTCTTGATTTCTTTTTGTCCCATTTTTTTTTTCTCATTTTAATGCTCTTATCAACATGGAAAAGTGGATCGGCTTGCTTTGTGCAAATGTTTTTTATTGAAAACAACATTGGCATATACTGTGTTCAATTTCACACTAACATTCTCACTTGGAGCAAATAATCTCTCACACAATGTAACACTGTCCATCAATAAAAGGGTGAAAGAAATACTGACGAGGTCCTGATATTGACGAGGGGGCGGAGAATTCGCATCAGCTGTGTGTGTGTGTGTGTGTGTGTGTGTGCTTGGCCATCAAGTGATATTTCAGACTGGACGTGCTGCGATCGCGATGATGATAGCTCAGTTCACAACGACAAAACACACAGATCACTTTAGTCTTGTAAACTTTCCATTCAGAATCTTATTGGCATCCATTTCGGCGTCTTGTGCTCGTCATCCACTCAAAACGTAACGTTAACCAACTATTTGGCCGGCTCGCAAGCCCAAAGAAGTGTGTGTGGCGTCGTGCCTGTTGTTTTGTTTCCGGTCTAGCTAGATCCGCTTGCGCTTTGGTCGACGAAGCAACAAAACGTCCTCGCACGGCGCAAGCCATTGAAATGAATGGGCTTCATAGCGCAGCGCTGAAACATGCCGCGTCCTCTTGCAAAAGCATGTGAAAAAAACTACAAAGTTTGCTAAGCCAAAAAGACCGTTAAAAAAATTAACGCCGTTAAAATGGGTTTGCGTTAACGCCGTTAATAACGCGTTTAACTGACAGCTCTAATATATATGTGTGTGAGTGTGTGTGTATATAGGCATATATATACAGGTCCTTCTCAAAAAATTAGCATATTGTGATAAAGTGCATTATTTTCCATAATGTAATGATAAAAATTAAACTTTCATATATTTTAGATTCATTGCACACCAACTGAAATATTTCAGGTCTTTTATTGTTTTAATACTGATGATTTTGGCATACAGCTCATGAAAACCCAAAATTCCTATCTAAAAAAATTAGCATATCATGAAAAGGGTCTCTAAACGAGCTATTAACCTAATCATCTGAATCAACTAATTAACTCTAAACACCTGCAAAAGATTCCTGAGGCTTTTAAAAACTCCCAGCCTGTTTCATTACTCAAAACCGCAATCATGGGTAAGACTGCCGACCTGACTGCTGTCCAGAAGGCCATCATTGACACCCTCAAGCAAGAGGGTAAGACAGAAAGAAATTTCTGAACAAATAGGCTGTTCCCAGAGTGCTGTATCAAGGCACCTCAGTGGGAAGTCTGTGGGAAGGAAAAAGTGTGGCAAAAAACGCTGCACAACGAGAAGAGGTGAACGGACCCTGAGGAAGATTGTGGAGAAGGACCGATTCCAGACCTCGGGGGACCTGCGGAAGCAGTGGACTGAGTCTGGAGTAGAAACATCCAGAGCCACCGTGCACAGGCGTGTGCAGGAAATGGGCTACAGGTGCCGCATTCCCCAGGTCAAGCCACTTTTGAACCAGAAACAGCGGCAGAAGCGCCTGACCTGGGCTACAGAGAAGCAGCACTGGACTGTTGCTCAGTTTTGCATGTCATTCGGAAATCAAGGTGCCAGAGTCTGAAGGAAGACTGGGGAGAAGGAAATGCCAAAATGCCTGAAGTCCAGTGTCAAGTACCCACAGTCAGTGATGGTCTGGGGTGCCATGTCAGCTGCTGGTGTTGGTGCACTGTGTTTTATCAAGGGCAGGGTCAATGCAGCTAGCTATCAGGATATGTTGGAGCACTTCATAATTACATCTGCTGAAAAGCTTTATGGAGATAAAGATTCCATTTTTCAGCACGACCTGGAACCTGCTCACAGTGCCAAAACCACTGGTAAATGGTTTACTGACCATGGTATTACTGTGCTCAATTGGCCTGCCAACTCTCCTGACCTGAACCCTGTAGAGAATCTGTGGGATATTGTGAAGAGAAAGTTGAGAGACGCAAGACCCAACACTCTGGATGAGCTTAAGGCCGCTATCGAAGCATCCTGGGCCTCCATAACACCTCAGCAGTGCCACAGGCTGATTGCCTCCATGCCACGCCGCATTGAAGCAGTCATTTCTGCAAAAGGATTCCCGACCAAGTATTGACTATTGAGTGCATAACTGAACATAATTATTTGAAGGTTGACTTTTTTTTTTTTGTATTAAAAACACTTCTTATATTGGTCGGATTAAATGCTAATTTTTTTTAGACAGGAATTTCGGGTTTTCATGAGCTGTATGCCAAAATCATCAGTACTAAAACAATAAAAGGCCTGAAATATTTCAGTTGGTGTGCAATGAATCTAAAATATATGAAAGTTTAATTTTTATCATTACATTATGGAAAATAATGAACTTTATCACAATATGCTAATTTTTTGAGAAGGACCTGTATATATACATATATATTTGTGAGTGTGTGTGTGCTCTTGTTTTTATTACATTGTGAGGACCAAATGTCCCCACAAGAATAGTAAAACGTGAAATCACCTACATTGTGAGGACTAGCCAATGGTCCCCGTAAGGGAAATTGATTAATGAACATACTTGATGTTTTTTAGAAAATGTAAAAGAGCTGAAAGTTTTCTGTGATGGGTAGTTTTAGGGGTAGGGTTAGTGTAAGGGGACAGAATATACAGTTTGTGCAGTATAAAAACCATTACATCTATGGAGAGTCCCCACAAAGATAGTGGACCAGACATCTCTGTGTGTGTGTGTGTGTGTGTGTGTGTGTGTGTGTGTGTGTGTGTGTGTGAGAATTATAAAATTGCATAAATACTTTTATTAAATAATTATTTTACATTACTGCTAAATATGGAATGTGCTTTATTGTCATGAAAACTACTTTCTTCATGCAAAACAGATCTGATATGTTACAGATCTGTTGGGGGGGGGACATATGACCCGAACATGTTTTTGGCAAACTCATTTCCTGTAATGCAGGGCTGTGATCATTGGCATTCAGTGAGTTTGACCAGTGCATGTGTTCATAATCTGGTGACGTGATGAACTGTGTTTCTCTGCAGTGGTTGGTGGGCTTCTCTCGGCTCATCTGCTCTCCAAGCGTGCTGGGATGGAGGTGGAGGAGGGCTGGCCCTGCTCTGGACCCCTCCTGCGCATGGCAGAGGACGCCGCACGCAGACTGCTGCCTGGTGAGGGAGCTCGTGGACACTTCAAAACTACATTCAAATTACATCCCTATCTGAAACACATTTAGCATGAATCGTGTGTTGCATTTGTCATTGAACCACAGAAAATGAGCCATACATTTAGTTAAAGATGGCATGAAAAGGAAGTTGCAATAGGGTTTTCTTCACTATTGTGATGTATATCTGAGTGAAACAGCTTCTCGAACAAGAAGAAATGTAGGACGGGACTTGATTTTGTCCATGGGGAATTGATTGGATGGTTGTGGTTTGCTATTGGTGGATCTCCTGTGAGTGACAGGTTGCCCCGCCCTCACGCCAGTAAACACATCATCAGAGAAGAGATGTCGCTTCAAGAGTTATTTTGATTAAAGATTACAAGGACACATATATTTAAAGTAAAAATAATGATGTGCACGGATAGATTATTTATAATAATTACTGCAATATTCCATAAAAAAAAAAGAATTGTCAAATTTGATTTAATGATTTTAAAAAAATGTAAATAACAAATAAAATAAGTTCTAAATTATAAGTACTAAATTACTAAAACGGAAAAAACCCCAGAAATATTATAAAAACAAATAAAAATGGCAAAAAAAACAGCAAACTGACTCAAATTAAAAATGTCTCAAAAAATTAAAAAGGTCACTCAAAATATTATTAAATACTATAACAGTATATAATTAATATAAAAATAACACAGATTAATGAGTGCATATAGTGTTTTTTATGTAATGATTGTCTTAACTCTCCATTTATCATTTTGTTCATTTCAGTTTTTTAGTATATTTTATTTCCTGCCATTAAATCAAAAAGTAATACATCATGCATTCATCACTAGTTTACCGTGCTAATAGTTTTCACAGAAAACGAGACTGAATTTGCATACTCCTATTAATTTAGAAAAACATGTAGTTTTAAGCATTTAGCTAAGCTAGTATCCCAGTATTGGGACATAAAATTGCATCTTTCATAATTGTGTAAGGATGTGTGAGCAATATTTGCCCAAAAGGCATGCATGGATATGTCCAAAACTCCTTGAAATTCTATTCAGTCACCATCAATGTAATGCACTAATCCTAATCTGGCTTTTTAAAAATATATTTGATCATGATAATTGAATAATGCTGTCAGTTTTTAATCATTCTGTCCCGTGTCAGCTTTCCAGACGCCCACAGGGATGCCGTATGGCACGGTGAACCTCCTGCGGGGGGTGGACCCCACTGAGACCCCCGTCACCTGCACTGCTGGAGTGGGCACCTTCATCCTGGAGTTCTCCACCCTCAGCCGCCTGACCGGAGACCCTGTGTTTGAGAACGTGGCTCGCAAAGCTCTCAGGGCCTTATGGAGAAAGCGCTCAGAAATTGGCCTGGTAAAATCTTTTGATCTGGGCTCAAGCTGTTTGTAGTTCAGCCATGATGTTCTGAAGTGATAGTTCACCCAGACATGAAAATGATCTAGTCTTAGGGCTTTCACACCAGCTGGTTACAGGAACTTGGTTATCGGAACTAGCCACCTGTGCTAAGACAATAACACAACGCAGCAGACGAAGGCTTTCTGTTAACATTAGCTTACTGTGTGTTTGTCGTATCGCTGTTTCATGTCCGTGGAGTAAGCATATGTAAACCGTGTGTTTACATGGCTTTTTAAAGTCCCCATGAAATCAAAATTACGTTTTCGGTTAGCCTTACTGTTATCTATAAGCTGTGTGCTCCAAAACAATGACAAAATTCACATTTAGAAGTGTTTGTTAAAATATGGTCTGGAAAATTGATAGAGAAGTCTGGAAAAATATGGATTTTTGTAATAGAAATACGTGTTGTGACTCCAGCATTCACTGTTCTTGTTAACATTATCACGTAACCATCTCATCTTTTCAGGTGGGCAATCATATAGATGTCATAACTTCTAAGTGGGTTGCTCAGGACGCAGGGATCGGGGCGGGGGTGGACTCGTACTTCGAGTATCTCGTAAAGGGGGCCATCCTGCTGCAAGATGAGGAGATGCTGGCAATGTTTCAAGGTAAACATTAAATAATTAACCCTCTGGGGTCCTTCATTTAACAGTCACAGTCGGGGCCTTCGAAGGGCGGGATTAATATTTATGAAAAAAATCATAATGTTTTTTTTTTTATTTGTTTTTTATAATATTTTTTCTTTTCTTTTTTGGTGTTTTGAGATAATTTTATGATTTATAATTAATATTTATGCAATGATTATGACCTCTTTTTTCTCCCATTGAATATAATAGAATAAAAAATTTTTTTTATTAAAGCTGTATTTCATTTTAGAGTCAAGCCTAGGCCTCATGAAAGCAATTTTTGAATGATTTGATTTTTGAAATTAGATGGATGCCATCTGGTTGACACACTGAGCATTTTAAAATTTCAAAACAGATATATGTAATCTGAATTTATTAGTATGTATGCGGTGTTTTATTTATTTATTTGGATTAGTGTTAGTATTATTACATTGGGACATATCTAAATTCTACTGTACAACAGGAATATATTTCTGTCAAGTTAAACCGAACTTTTATTTTGACGAGTTGTCGTGAAGACCTTTTGAGTTTCTGTGTGTTTATGTCATGATGATAGTTTTTCTCAAATGAAGCGGTTAAATGATCACGAAGTGACTTTCGGAGTGGATCTAGAAGAGCCTGGAGAGGAAATTCATGCATTTGTGTCTTCATATATAGGCAAAAATACAGCGCAAGCGTACACATGATACAAAAATACACGTGCTTCCGTGTGTGTGTGTGTGTGTGGGTGGTAAATGAAACTGCGTGTCGGCTGCACCATTCATTCACACAGAACATGCAGGATTCGTATTTAAATTGTCTTTGTGGTTTAATATCCACACACACTTGTCTACATCGCGATTTGTTTTCAAGTGTACTGAACTGCTTTCTATTTATTCCTCAAAAAATTTACAAATTCCGTGAAATTCCGCGTTATACAATAAATTCCGTTTTTATGACTGGATTTTGTCAGCATTTTAGGGGGGGCGGGGTGACGTTTTGGGGGGGCGGGCCGCCCCCCCAAAAACAATGGTAGGGGAAACACTCGTATGTGTATAAATGTGTGTGTGTGTGTGTGTGGATGTGTCTGTTTTGCACTCTTGATGTTTTATAGATTCACCCCTTCACTGTTGTGTGCTTTTTTTCTGGATCGTGGCTGATTTGTAGATTGTACGCACAAAAAAAACTCTGTATTTTCACATTTTTGCCAATTTCCCATTCATTTCCTATGCGGGTCCATTTGGACCCAAAGGTCCTGAGTGTTACTATTTTTTTTTTTAAACCACTTAGGCTATTCAAATCCTGTCCCCAATTTTTTTGGGTGTTCATATACCAAGTACCAACAAAGTCACCAAATTTCAGACCATTCTGATGAAGCTTCGATTTTTAATAATTTTTTATTTAAATGCTTCGGGTCCATTTGGGCCGAAGGACCCTTAATAAAGAAGCCGTATTACACAAGCATTGTACAATAGTTTTACAAGAGAATACTATTTCAGTCTTTCTACTTCAAAATGTCATGTTTAATTCACTGTGTGACTTGTCGTTTCTTTGTAATCATTCGTGAAGTTTACTTGCGATTTTTAAGTGAAAATGGTTTCAAAGTAAATCCTACACCAAATTTGTTTTAGTGTATCTGCAATTGATAACTTGCTAAATTGCTATAGATAATCATCATAACACCAACTAATTTCCACTAATTGCTGTTCATCTTTCCTTATCTTGCTTGCGTGAAAGCATTATCAACTTTCAAATGTGTGTTGCAGAATTTGATAAGTCCATAAAGAACTACACTAAGTTTGATGATTGGTATCTGTGGGTGCAGATGCATAAAGGAACCGTATCAATGCCAGTGTTTCAGTCTCTGGAGGCGTTCTGGCCTGGACTGCAGGTGAGAAAGCAGATCTTTCGCCATACACTAGTCCAGTATGTCCACCATTTTATATATTTGCATCTGAGAGCAGATTTCTGTGACTCCTAATAATGCACATGTGTTTATTTAATATCAGAGTTTGATGGGTGATATTTCCAGTGCCACAAAGACCTTCCAAAACTACTACAGTGTTTGGCGTCAGTTCGGAGGCCTCCCAGAGTTCTACAGCATTCCTCAAGGCTACACCGTGGACAAGCGCGAGGGCTACCCTCTGCGGCCAGGTATCTATAAAACACACTGCACAAGAGAGCAGTCCTCAAACCATTGATTAGTTGTCTTTTAAACCATTATATCACATTCCTGAGCTTTTCTTAAAAACGTCAAATACATATTTATTTCGTTTTTAGATATTTTTAAAACGAGTTTTGTAAAACATTTGAAATAAATAAATATATATATAGTCCTTTTTGCATTCTGGGTCGATATCAACTGTGGCTTTAGAAGTGATTTGGTGCCTTTTTTTCCATCTCTGACTTTTATTTTACAAAAGTATTTTTGAGACAAATGTTGATAAACATGAAAATGCATGCTTAGACACACTATACACCAAATGTAAGTGATAGAAATAAAGAATATCATATTGAACTACAGCCTGGAAGGTGTGCAGAGCAAAAGTTCAAAGACCAAATAGTGTACATTTTAAAGAAGTCGATATTTCACTCTGCTGACACCAATTGATAAATCGTTGAATGGAATTTTGATCATCTTTTTCATCATAAAAGTTAGTTTATGGGAGTAAAATAAATGTATTTCGTTAGAAAACATTCTAAAGTAATATTTACACTATCGTTTGAATGTTTGGGGTCGGTAAGATTTTTAATGTTCTTGAAAGAAGTCTCTCACTATCTGATCAAAAATACAGTAAAAACAGTAATGTTATCAAATATTATCACAATTCAAAATAACTGTTTTCTATTGTAATATATTGTAAAATGTCATTTGTTCCTGTGATGGGAAAGCTGAATTTTCAGCATCATTACTCCAGTCTTCAGTGTCACATGATCCTTCAGAAATCATTCTGATATGATGATTTGATGCTCAAGAAACATTTCTGATTGTTATCAGTAGAAAGCAGTTGTGCAGCTTCATATTTTTGTGGAAACCCTGACACATTTTTTTAGGATCCTATGAAGAACAAAAGTTAAGAACGGCATACATTTTTGTAAAATTATAAATGTCTTTTCCTGTCACTATTGATCAATTTAATGCATTCTTGCTCTTTAAAAAATAAATAAAATAAAAAACTTTGACCCCAAACTTTTGAACAGTAGTGTGTTGTTTTGATCTTGTTTTGTTCGAGAAGGATTTTGTAGGTTTCATAAATGTGGAGTTATAAGTTCAAGGAATAAACAAATACTGGTAATTCTCATAAAACAATACATTTAAATAAAATGTCTCTATATTGATAAAAATATTCTTTCTTGCATCACACTAAAGTTCGTGTAATATGACATTTTCAAGATTTTCACAACAGCCCTGGAATGTGAGTCTTTTTTTAATGCTTTATAAGGGTTACGATTGCTTTAAAGGGATACTCTACTGGTTTTTCCTATTAAACTATGTTATTCCCTTAACTAAGACGAGTTGATATATACCTATCTCGTCTCAGTGCGTGCACTACATCGCTGTCTGCGGCGAAACTTTGTTAGATCTTATCTCAGCCCTGTTCATTCACTACGTGCCCAGAAGAGAAGCGACCAAACACCTCCACCTCCCTATTTAAATACAGTTACACGAGGAGTGTAACTCGACCTAGGACGGTGACACAAAATAAAACGTTGCGCTTTTCTAAGTGTGTAAAATGGATAACTATATTGTATGGCAGAATACCATAGCAAGTGCTTGGGAGCACTTCGACTCGGCGCAGTAATATCATCTCTCGTGAAAAGTCCTCTCCCCCCGCTCCCTCTCCTCCTCCCTCTCCTTCAACGGGAGCGGACTTTTCACGAGAGATGATATTACTGCGCCGAGTCGAAGTGCTCCCAAGCACTTGCTATGGTATTCTGCCATACAATATAGTTATCCATTTCACACGCTTAGAAAAGCGCAACGTTTTATTTTGTGTCACCGTCCTAGGTCGAGTTACACTACTCGTGTAACTGTATTTAAATAGGGAAAACGTGGAGGTGTTTGGTCGCTTCTCTTCTGGGCACGTAGTGAATGAACAGGGCTGAGATAAGATCTAACAAAGTTTCGCCGCAAGACAGCGATGTAGTGCACGCACTGAGACGAGAGAGGTATATATCAACTCGTCTTAGTTAAGGGAATAACATAGTTTAATAGGAAAAACCAGTAGAGTATCCCTTTAAGGCCGGAATACACTATATAACTTTTCCCCAGATTTTCGGTCTCTCTGGACGGGCGCTAGTTGTCGGAAGTCAAATCCAGTCTTCAGATTTGAGTTGACATTTCACAGAAAATCTCACAGTTTATGATGGGCACAAACTGCTAATTATTTAATTTATTTTTTAGCTTCAGGCTTTTGATTCCATCCAGTCGTCGGCGATCAAACATGTTGGATATTTTGAGCTGATTTTATAACACGCTCTGTTTTCATTTGTCATGCGTCAACTCAACGAGCCGGATCTTTCTGCGCGAGTTTGTTGTGTTCGTACTTGTAACAACTTGAAAATCTAGTAGTGTATGATCCTCAATCTTTTAGTGTGTGATGCTTAGTGTTTTACAATCTGTTGTCAAAAGTCATGTAGAGTATTTCAGCCTTCAGCGACACTTTAGCAATCAATGGCTTTGCAAATAACAGGCATGTTGGCAGCAAGTTTTGCACGGGTACCGTATTGATACATTTACATGAATGAAACTGAAGTAACTAATTGTGTTGTGCAGAGTTGATCGAGAGCGCCATGTATCTGTACAAGGCCACCGGCGACCCGACGTTCATGCAGCTTGGCCGGGACGCAATCGAGTCGATTGACAAAATCAGCCGGGTGAACTGTGGTTTTGCCACTGTGAGTGTCTCAAAATGAGTCTCAAACCTTCAGCAATATTGAGACTGAATCCAGCGGAGTCTCTAAACGTACTCGTCTTTTTTATTTCCGCCAAAGGTGAAGGACGTAAGGGACCACAAGTTGGACAACCGCATGGAGTCCTTCTTCCTGGCCGAGACCATTAAATACCTCTACCTCCTCTTCGATCCTGAAAACTTCCTTCACAACACGGGCACTGAGTTTGAGCTCGGCGGCCTGCAGGGGGACTGCGTTCTCAGCGCGGGGGGGTACATATTTAACACGGAGGCTCACCCGCTCGACCCCGCCGCGCTCCACTGCTGCAGCCGATCCCGGGACGAGCACAGGGAACTACAGGACATACTCCTCAGCTTCTCAGAACCACTCAGGCCTCCCGCGGACACATCAGAGGAGACGTCAGGGCACCGGAGCGCCCCGGAGAGCATCGCACTGAAGCCAGGAGAGAAACGAAAACCTCCTGCGCTCTCCTGCCCCGTGCAGCCGTTCAGCGCCAAACTGGCCGTCATGGGTCAAGTCTTCTCGGACAACTCTTGAACAGACGTTCGCACCGCTAACAATGTGTAAAGATGTAGATTATCTTTGTAATTTAACTTTGGAGAGATTAAATGTTTTCTAAAAATGTGTGGATTTTTTCCCCCACTCTTTTTATTAAAAAGTTTTAGATAACAAAAAGTGTTGGTGTTCAGTACAGTTCTTGTAATCAGATCCTCAAAATAATGAGTGTTTTACAAATACTGCACATTTACCTTCAGTCATACAATATGTGGAATAAAGGAGAAAACTATCCACTAAAAGGAATAGTTCAGACAAAAATGAAAACTCTGTCATCATTTACTAACCTTCAAGTTGTCTCAAACCTGTATGAGTTTCTTTCTTCTGCTGAACTCAATGGAAGATATTTTGAAGAATGTCGGTAACCCAACAGTTGTTGGACCCCATTGACTTCCATAGTATTTTTTTTTCCTACTACGGAAGACGTCAATGGGGTCCATCAACTGTCTGGTTACTGACATTCTTCAAAATATCTTCCATTGAGTTCAATAAAAGCAAAAGAAAATTCATACAGGTTTGAAACAACTTGAGAGCGAGTAAATGATGACAGAATTTTCATTTGTAAGTGAACTATTCTTTTAATAGGCCACACAAGACTAAACACTGCTGCTTAACTGAGATTTTAATACTAATGCTACTGTGTCATGCTAATCAGTCTGGCGTCGAGTCTAAACAGCGTGTTTTCTCTTCACGTGAGAAAGCCAACGAGGGCCAGAGAGCATAAAGTTTATAATGAACATGCCCTCAAACTCTTGCCAGTTTTGTATGCCAGAACAAACTGAGAATGGCACGACTGTAGCTCTGGACAAAGCCTTCTGTTCTTCTGGGCTGGGATTAGTGGATTCATGGCTGCTTTAACTTCCTTTGAGGCAAATAAACTAATCGACCTGGGTTATTAGCAATTACACAGTACACATTATCTTAGAAGCTGTAATGCCTCGGGTATTTCCGAGTTATTCTGCTGCATGTTCGACTGTTGTGACAAAGTCAAAATGTAAGGTAAGATTTGGGTGTGTAACACTTCAAAATGAAAAATCTGTCATCATCTACTCTCCCTCAAGTTGTTTCAAACCTTTGTGAATTTCTTTCTTCTGCTGAACACAAAAGAAGACATTTTATAGTTTTTTATTTTATTTTATTGCATAGTATTTTTTCCTACTATGGAAGTCAATGGGGACCATCAACTGTTTGGTTACCGACATTCTTCAAAATATCTTCCTCCGTGTTCAGCAGAAGAAAGAAACTCATACAGGTTTGAAACAACTTGAGGGTGAGTAAATGATGACAGAGTTTTCATTTTGAAGTGAACAATTCCTTTATTGAACCTTATTGTAAACCTTGACCTATATTCTGTGGTTGAATTCATACATTTATAGTCAGTGTGAATGATCTAAATAGCTATTCTGGGGAAAACTGTAGTCCTGTAGACTCGTGTGTTTTCCACAGGGAGATCTTGATCTTAAACTCCACCTCCTGCTGTCCACCTCCATCAGACTCTTGGCTGGTTTTGCTGAAACCGTGTGACCATGTAGGAGCCGATGTGATTGGAGAAACTTAATAAGAACTCTCCGTTATTTCTCTATTTCTCCCGGTATCTGTCCCATTTCCTTCCACATCTTCGCTAGTGTCTGCCTTACTGTTCCCGGCAGTCCCAGACAGACCCGTCTGAGTGCTCAGAGAGAGATGTGTGTTCAACCTGATGGTAGAGCTTCTTCAGGATGCCCTTCTTTGGCAGTTTCATGTTCTGGTTGTGGGAAGAAGCTTCAAGAGGTGACTGCAGAAAAGAGCCGCTGAATGTTCTTTCCTTATGTTTCTTTCTCGGTAGCGTAGAAGCACATGGTTTACTCTCTGTAACTCCTGAGAATGAAGCATCTGGGAAGTTGGGACAGTTTCGGTTTAGCCACCAATGGTTGGTTATGTCTTCCACAGTGGCTCTGTCCTCTACTTTTACTGTGAGCATCCATCCAATCAATGAACAGGCCTCTGTAAGAAGAATGGAAAGAGTCACGGTAAATTCTCACTCATGATGGAGAGCAGATATATGGAAGTGTTTGAATCTCACCCGATGGGATATCAGGTGTCTTGTGTCGTCCCTGGCGGATCTGCTCTTTAAGGATGCTGTAACTTGTGCCATCAAAAGGCATGGAGCCGTAAACCAGAGCATATAACAGCACACCAAGAGACCAACAGTCCACCTGGGACACAAGAGGAGCACATGCAGAATCATTTATGACGTGTTACTGTACAAACAGTGGGATTTCAAGTGTTAAATGCCCTTGTGAATAAGAAGCACGTTGGAGATTAAAATACTTTGTTTTTTTAAGCAAACAAAACACCTGCATCACTTCATAAAATTGAGGTTAAACCACTGGAGTCATGGATTCCTTTCATGATGTCTTTACTACCTTTCTGGGGCTTGAAATTGTAGTTGCATAGACTATCAATGGAGAGACAGAAATCTCTCATACTTTCATATCTAAAATATCTTCATTTGTCTTCAGAAGATGAACGAAAGTCTTACGGGTTTGGAACGACATTTTCACTTTTTCAGAATTTTCACTTTTAAAAAGTGCACTAATTTAAAGTATATTTTAAATCATGTTTTAAAAATCTTTTGTTGTGTTTTAAAGAAGTACTTATTTTGATGTGTTGACTAACAAACTAAAGCACGTGTAAAGTACTTGCACTGTTACATTTAAAGTAAATATTTTAAAATGCAACTTTGTCATTACAAATCTGCAATTACAAACATATTTAAATACACTGAACAAAATTATAAACGCAACACTTGTATTTGCCCCGCATTTTTCATGAGCTGAAAGATCTAAGACTTTTTCTATGTACACAAAAGACCTATTTCTCTCAAATATTGTTCACAAATGTGTCTAAATCTGTGTTAGTGAGCACTTCTCCTTTGCCGAGATAATCCATCCACCTCACAGCTGTGTGACAGCATGATTATTGCACAGGTGTGCCTTAGGCTGGCCACAAGAAAAGGCCTCTCTAAAATGTGCACTTTTACTGTATTGGGGGGATTCGGGGGAGACGTATATGCCGATCCAGAGCATCCCAAACACATTGTACATAACATAATACATTTCAATAGAAATAACGTAAAAATTAATTTACCATAAATGCTTGTCAGTACATTAAGCAGCACACTTTAAACTAGGGATGTCCCGATCCGATCACGCGATCGGAAATCGGGCCCGATCACGTGGTTTCAGACTCGATCGGAATCGGACGTTACCTCCCGATCAGGACTCGGAGTCGGATATATGTAAATTAGGGGTGTAACGGTACATGTATTCGTAATTATTGAACCGTTTCGGTACGAGGCTTACGGTTCGGTATGCATACAAACCGAACGATTCATAGGACCATTTTTCCTGCAGACAAAATCCGCACTGGCGCGACCACCACAACGTTGCGCAACATCAAATGGCAAACGTAGCGGAACGAAACTGCGCTTCTCATTATATTGTGCTTTACGGGCCATTTATCAGTTTGGACCAGCAACATCTGTGCAGCGCGAGATCAAGCGACACTGTGCTAAGAGATCCAGTGAAGAAAACATTTGAATTCGCCACTGAAGTAATAACATCGCTGCGAGATCTAGTGAGAAGCATTCACATTTCTCCGTTATTAACCGTAGATCTCTATTAGATCAAACAGCGCTGACGTGGGAACCAGGAGAAACATTGTGCCGTGAATGAACATGGATTTAATGTTGCACTTCAAAACTCAAATATTATATAAATATATATTTAAATGTTATTTTTAATGTGATTACCAAAACATTATTTGTTCATCCTTCAAAGATGACCCCCATTTATAAACCTGAAAGTTTCAAGATGAAAACTCAAACTTATTTAAAAATAGTTTTTCTTTTAATAAATAGGACATTTCTCTGGCATTTCTTTCTTTTTGCTGTATCGTATCGAACCGCAAATTTTGTGAACTGTTACACCCCTAATGTATATATATTCTCATTATTTTTTCTACACTAGCCTATTCAAACATTTTTATTTTTTGTTTACATGCCTGCCGGGTATTTTAAGTTGAGGTGCTATTTGTTTTTATATTAGACTTTTTCTATATTTACTGTTGCACTAAAGTCCAAAAGTGAAGATTTTATGTTATTTATTACTTGATTGTTCAAGCTACCTCACAGAAGTGCTCTGTTTGTTAACAGAGTTGTTGGATGTTAAAATAAGGTGAATTAAATAAAAAATAAGGAACAACCTGGATCTGTTTTTTCTCTCTTCTTTATTCTTTTTATATTTATTATATAAGTATCGGATCGGGACTCGGTATCGGTAGATACTCAAAATCAAATGACTCGGACTCGAGGGCAAAAAAACCTGATCGGGACATCCCTACTTTAAACCATATTTGAAAGACAATAGAAGTAATTATGAAATTACATATAAATATGTACTAAAGTAGGTCAAAAAAGCATTCTTAATTTTAAATAATTGCGTTTAATATAAATGTATATAATACATTTTCATTTCACTGCAATTAACAGTATTCTCTTAAAGTATATCATTTCCGTAATAAGTACTCTTTTTATAAGTATGCTAGTATACTTCTTTTCACAAGGGTGAGCGAACTGTTGAGACTGATCGACACCTCAGGGCCGTGGTATGGAAGTCCGTTGACAATCTCTGGTGAAGCATACAGGGGACTCCCGCAGAAAGTGTCCAGACGGCGGCCTCTCGTGTAGCGGTTGGACAAGCCAAAGTCAGCTAGCTACAAACAAACAGAACAATTAGAGATAAATCAACTCTGTATTAAAATGAGTGTCTTACATCGATTTATTTAATAGCATCTATTTCTGATTCACACAGGGTGGATACAAATAGCAGACGTCCATATGAAAGGTGGTTGATTTTGAAGTAGAATTAAAATTATAAATGGAGCTGCAGACATTAATCATATTATGATTAATTAGCATATTAATATGATTAATTTGATATGAAGGTTTATGCAGAATTTCTTGCAATTAGACATAAATTGTGCTTACATGTGAAATTAAACATTTGTGACTCTCAAAAACTGTTCATGGCAGACTCTATTAAAACGAATAATGAATAAAAGTCATCTTTCATCATATTTCCTACATCCAGTTAACATATGGAGACAAATGATGCCTTCAAACCTGTCTGTTACCAACTATGAATCATCGTGAGGTTTAAGCATTTTGTTTAAGCAAGTGTCATCTGATCCAATGATTGCTCTATACGGTTTGTAATGACCAAGGAATGAAGCTGTTCTATTGTGCAAAATAATGCAAACATTGTTCCCTTATAATGTTCCCATATTCCAGGATGATGATGCTCCAATAAACAGTGCTAAAGTAATTGAAGCGTGATTTTGTAAACACCAGGATGAAGTCAAATGCATTCCATGGCCACCAGATCTGCACATCCTTAAACCTTCATTGAGATGTTTGGGGTTCAAGTCGATTAATACTTCATCATCCCTCAGAAATAAAATAAGCGAAAGAACCAACGTCCAATAAAAGAGTTCAAGGCATGTTTGACAGATTCCAGGAAGAAAATGAAGATGATTTAAGCATAATTCTACCTGATCCTATAGGGTCTTTATTTTACATAGTGTTTCTTTTATTTTGTCCACCGTACTTATGATTTAAAAAATTCCAAGTGCATTAAGTTTGAGTTTCGGTAAGTTTCGGTAATGTGATGATAAAATGAATGAAAAATGAAAATGCATGAAACATAATGTCAGTTCTTCATTAATCAGTTTGGGCTTGAATTGTTTACCTTCACATTTAAGTCCTTGTCCAGAAGTACATTCTCGAGTTTGAGGTCACGATGAACCACAGCATTCTGAGGGATAACAAGAGATTTCTTAATTTTGTTTTTTAAATAAATGTAAAAAATCCTATTTACAATTTTTTTGTCAAATGTAATGTGTTTACAGTGTAGTCCTAATATTGAAAAATCTTTGACTTCAAGGCTGATTTTAATGCTTTGAGATAGAAATTCCTACTTAATATAACTAAATATAAATACAAAATATACTAGGCTATATATAATCAATTTACATATACTACACTCACCTAAAGGATTATTAGGAACACCTGTTCAATTTCTCATTATTGCAATTATCTAATCAACCAATCACATGGCAGTTGCTTCAATGCATTTAGGGGTGTGGTCCTGGTCAAGACAATCTCCTGAACTCCAAACTGAATGTCAGGATGGGAAAGAAAGGTGATTTAAGCAATTTTGAGCGTGGCATGGTTGTTGGTGCCAGACGGGCCGGTCTGAGTATTTCACAATCTGCTCAGTTACTGGGATTTTCATGCACAACCATTTCTAGGGTTTACAAAGAATGGTGTGAAAAGGGAAAAACATCCAGTATGCGGCAGTCCTGTGGGCGAAAATGCCTTGTTGATGCTAGAGGTCAGAGGAGAATGGGCCGACTGATTCAAGCTGATAGAAGAGCAACTTTGACTGAAATAACCACTCGTTACAACCGAGGTATGCAGCAAAGCATTTGTGAAGCCACAACACGCACAACCTTGAGGCGGATGGGCTACAACAGCAGAAGACCCCACCGGGTACCACTCATCTCCACTACAAATAGGAAAAAGAGGCTACAATTTGCAAGAGCTCACCAAAATTGGACAGTTGAAGACTGGAATAATGTTGCCTGGTCTGATGAGTCTCGATTTCTGTTGAGACATTCAGATGGTAGAGTCATAATTTGGCGTAAACAGAATGAGAACATGGATCCATCATGCCTTGTTACCACTGTGCAGGCTGGTGGTGGTGGTGTAATGGTGTGGGGGATGTTTTCTTGGCACACTTTAGGCCCATTAGTGCCAATTGGGAATCGTTTAAATGCCACGGGCCTACCTGAGCATTGTTTCTGACCATGTCCATATGGCCACCATGTACCCATCCTACTGATGGCTACTTCCAGCAGGATAATGCACCATGTCACAAAGCTCGAATTATTTCAAATTGGTTTCTTGAACATGACAATGAGTTCACTGTACTAAAATGGCCCCCACAGTCACCAGATCTCAACCCAATAGAGCATATTTGGGATGTGGTGGAACGGGAGCTTCGTGCCCTGGATGTGCATCCCACAAATCTCCATCAACTGCAAGATGCTATCCTATCAATATGGGCCAACATTTCTAAAGAATGCTTTCAGCACCTTGTTGAATCAATGCCACGTAGAATTAAGGCAGTTCTGAAGGGCGAAAGGGGGTCAAACACAGTATTAGTATGGTGTTCCTAATAATCCTTTAGGTGAGTGTATATAAATATATAATTTGTATACAGTACTAATTTCTGTTTGCAGTATTTTGAGTGTTATTCAGTTTCGTAATATTACTAAGATTGCCAAACATTTCTCATTGCCAGCACTGTTATCTAGAATACAATAATAAACAGGAAGTTGTTTTGTTTCGGCTGTATTTAGAAGAAATAAAAGTTACTAATAACAAATTTGTCAGCTTAACTGACCTGAACTTCCATCTATAATTTGAATGTTGTTTATTAAAAGATGTTACATTCAGGTACATTCGACTAGTGAAATGTTGACTGTGCACATTTGATACATTTAGTAGCATTTTTAGGTGAAATACATAATTTTCCTCGCCCCTCTCCATCCCCAGCACCACCTGCCTAAATCTGCTAGGCGGTTCTCCCGACTTTCCTTGCAGCAGCTCATATCCTAGTGCCTGTATTTGTGTGCATGTTTTAGCATTAGCTGTGTGCAGCGTAGCAGACTAAGCCTATACATTTCATTCATATCAATAAAATGCTGTTTAAATCTACCCAGAGAATTGTCATGATTGAAATGCCTATTCAAGAAAAAACTGCTCATATGTAGAATGAATGCCATGAGAATTTAAGAACAGAAATGTGTTTACTTTATGGCAGTAGTGCACAGCAGAGGTGATCTGTCTGAAGAAGTGTCTGGCCTCGTCCTCTGACAGTCTCCGTTTCTCCTGAATGTACTCATAAAGCTCACCTCCACTCGCATACTCCATCACCATCACAATCCTCTCCCCGCTCTCAAACACTGAAAACATATCCACACACATTTCATGAATCATTTGTTGGGTTAATCTGGAAAGAGAGAGTATCTTAATCTCTATGATTCAGCATTTTGCATATGACAAACAAATCCGTAGTGTGAGACTGTTGTGTTTTACCCTCGTATAGACGGATGATATTTGGGTGCGTAAGAGAGGCGGTGATTTCAATTTCTCTCTGAATGTGAGCCCTATCCAGATCATCCCTTAATCTCTCCTTTCTAATGGATTTAATAGCCACCTGAAGAACACAAACAGACACATTGTAATCAAACACATCATTGAACAAAACACGAATGTCTGTAAGAATATGGGTCAATGATGTGATGCTCAGTTATTAAGTTATTCAAAAAAAACATGGAAAATGCAATTAATATTGACTTGAATACATTTCTTCTTAGTGCGCCTCTTGAGGCCAGGGGAGTGAGGTTTACATACACAGCTCTTACTGGCCTACGTCCGTTACACTCACCCCCTTAAACCTCACTCCCATCCGGGTCACGGCACCAAATATAACAGTCCTACTCGACCCGTTCTGGGGAGCATTTCCCAAAAGCATCGTTAGCCAACTATGGTCGCAAGTTCTGTCGTTATCAGCATAGTTCAACGAGTCTGTGTTTCCTGAAACCATCGTTCTAACGAACATTCACAAACAGAATCGCAAAGTTGTGTGGTCTGAACGACAGCTCTCACCCTGTGGTCAGAAGCAGTTTCTTGTTTGCATGACATGTGCACTCAATAAATCCTTATCTTGAGCTGACATTCAGTGCAATCTAGATCTTTTATTTCGAATACATGTCATGTCTGTAATTTATAGCAAAACATCTAGCATTAATTCGATGTCAAACAGATTCATTAAAAGAAGTTATTACTCCAATACCTGTGTGAGGTCATTAACCATCGTGGTTGACCAATTTGCGAAAATATGGTTTCGGGAAACAGTCGTGACTAGCTAGTTGATTTCTTCAACGATGCATTGCACTATGGTAGTTAAGCAGCAAGTTATTTTGTTGTTCGGGAAACCTACCCCTGAGCGGGATTCGAACCGGAGTCTCCAGCATGGAATACCGCAATTAATATCATCTTGAATACATCTCTTCTTAACGCGCCTCTTAGAGGCCAGGGGAGTGAGGTTTACATACATAGCTCTTACTGGCCTACATCTGTTACACTCACCCCCCTAAACCTCACTCCCATCCGGGTCTCTAGCGTGGAACATCGAGATTTTATCACTGAAAAAACTGTAACGGAGGTGGCCGAAACCTGCTGTCTGTATTACGGCACTGGCAGTGGCATCTGGGAATCTGCCAAGCACCTCTGACCCTAATCTGGAGATGTGGAGAGACGCCTCGCTCCCCTGTCACACATGCACACAGCACCCGGCTCCCTCTGAATGCTGTTAGTGTTTGTCTGCAGGAATCCCAGCTATGCAAAGGCTCCTGGATTCCGGAATACTTCACCTCTGAGTCCAGATGAGTGACAGAGAGGCTCAGCTGCTGCTCTAATCTGATTGGACAGTTTTTTCCATTAACGCTCGCATACGTTTTCAGGCTGTGAAAGAGTGCAGACAGCAGGCTAGGGGAAATATCTCCTTTGTTTTTGTTAAATGACAGACTGAGTGATAAGTATTTAATTAAGTGTGCTAACATGAGGTCTAACTACAGTAGACACACACACACACACAGCACCTATTGGATGACCCCAAAAGTAAGACCCCAAGAGTAATTAACTGAGGTGAATTGCTAAGTAAATTTGTGTTGAATGACAGACAGGCTGTCAGAACTGACGTCAGAGGACATCCTGGATACTCTTTTAAAATAGAAAAATTAAGTCATTATAATTTTTTTTATTAAATAGATCAATAAAATTTAGCCATTATTAGGAACTAATAAGAAAAAAAAACATTAAAGCCATATTTTTTGGGAATACTCCAGCATTTCAAGTTAAATCATTTATTGATTTGATTAATTTTTGCATACTTGTGAATTTACTTCAGTTATATTTAAAATGTAATACTTTAGTGTTTTTGTCAGAACTTTTGTCAATACATTTCCATAACTCTTCATTTTCACTGCATACGTTTTTGTCAAATCATTATAATTTTATAGAAAGGCATCATTTATACTTTATATATTATCTCAGCAACAGGCTCAAGTATGCCTTCATCAACTCTAAAACCAGAACTGATATCATTTAGCATTATTATGATTAAAATTGCTATTATTATAATGATTCAATTTTAAATTAAAAACAATCAATACTGTGGATAAAAATCAGTGATGAGTTCTCCTCTCCCTTTATTGAGACACCTGAGACACTTGTTTTGACATGTCATATTGACATTTTCTCAAATAAAGACCCTCTTGTAACAGCTAGTGGACTTATTTACAAATTCATGAAACCAGATCGGATGCTTCACAAAAGCAAAACAATTTGCCGTTTTTGTATGGCTGAATTTCAATCTCATCAAATAAAGTATATGAAAAATCGTGAACCAAGCCCTAATTCTTTCTTAAAAACTGAATTTGTTAAAGCAACTATTTTACCCTATATCATAATAATGAAAGTCATTTCAAGGTTTAACAAAGCACAATCAAAATCCCTAAACATCCTTAAGTACTCCATGGGTTTCCTCTGGTTGGTAATCATTGCATATAGGAATATTTCTATAATTCCTCAAGATTTTATGTCCATGATTTTTACAGTTATGGAAACCAACTTTTTTTAAATCCCTGATATTTCCTTTTTTTTTTATGCACGGCAAATTTTTGTAAATTTACCACCAAGCATTGCATTGCTGATGGAGTAAAGAGGAAAATAGATAGATAGATAGATAGATAGATAGATAGATAGATAGATAGATAGATAGATAGATAGATAGATAGATAGATAGATAGATAGATAGATAGATAGATAGATAGATAGATAGATAGATAGATAGATAGATAGTGACATGTGAAATCAAAACTAGCTACAAGAACATAGTCGCTCACCGTTTTTCCACACTGTCTCGCTACCGCGCGCTTGACTTTGCCGTACGTGCCCGTACCCAGCGTCTCCAGCACTTCATACCGGCGCTTGAGTCTGTGTGTGTGATGGTGTTTCTTCACTGAAGTCTGGCGCTCCGCTCGCTCCTCCGGTGTGTGTGTGGAGGTCGCGTCAGTGACCCGCTGCCGCTCCATGGCAACCGCGCGCGGAGGCTCCGCTCACCTGGGAAGTGAGTCGTGTTTTGAACGGACTTAAAAATAGTTTTTTCTGACATTTACGGGGATAAAATAATAGGAAAGACACTAGCATGATGTGTTATGTTGAACGTCTCAAACATCTTCTGCCAATATTTATGCGGTGGGATGGTGAGACTCGGAGTGGGAGGGGTGGAGTCCTGCTGTCAATCATCAGGTGACGCGCATCAGTGCCAGCAGCCAGACTCTGATGGATGGGACTGCTGACCTCAATCCTACCTTACAGAAAACCCTACAAACCCTACACACTCTCAGTGTGATTGCAACTCAATGGCTTTTACATCCATGGTTTGCTGTTCAGAAAGGACGTTATTTTTATTCTCGCTTAAGAATTTTTCAATAGCCTACACTGTGGCAAAAAAAAATAAAAAAAAATGAATTGGACACTTAAAGGGTTAGTTCACCCAAAAATGAAAATTATGTCCCAAGCCCGTAAGACCTCCGTTCATCTTCGGAACACAGTTTAAGACATTTTAGATTTAGTCCGAGAGCTTTCTGTCCCTCCATTAAAAATGTATGTACGGTATACTGTCCTTGTCCAGAAAGGAAATAATGACATCATTAGCAAAGTAGTCCATGTGACATCAGTGGGTTAGTTAGAATGTTTTGAAGCATCAAAAATACATTTTGGTCCAAAAATAACAAAAACTACGACTTTATTCAGCATTGTATTCTCTTCCGGTTGTGTTGTCAATCCACGTTCAGTGACGCTGATGACGTAAGACGCTGCTGACGTGTGTCTGGTGCGTCCGTGTATTCGGGTTCAAATAAATATGGCTGGGCAAAAAAATGCAAGTCTTCCTCTGTGTGGAAATCCTTAGACATGTTTGCGAAGATTGTTTTGTTTACAGCGTGCATCTCCCTCAGACTGTAAACGAAGCTCGGGCGCACCAGATACACGTCATCAGCGTCTTACGTCATCAGCGTCACTGAACGCGAATCGATAACAGAACCGGAAGACAATACAATGCTGAATAAAGTCGTAGTTTTTGTTATTTTTGGACCAAAATGTATTTTCGATGCTTCAAAACATACTAACTAACCCACTGATGTCACATGGACTACTTTGATGATGTCTTTATTTCCTTTCTGGACAAGGACGTACATACATTTTCAATGGAGGGACAGAAAGCTCTCGGACTAAATCTAAAATATCTTAAACTGTGTTCCGAAGATGAAAATAGGTCTTACGGGCTTGGGATAACATGAGGGTGTCATTAATGACATAATTTTCATTTTTGGGTGAACTAACCCTTTAAGCCACACCGAAGACTAATGTTTTTGCATTGAATTATAAAATATCAAACAAATTGTATTTATTCAAATTGTATCTATTCTTATTATGTCAAAGATCATTTAGTGACTGACATTATGATCATTTACAAATACAATTGAACATAATATTTACATATTAGTTGCTGAGCTTGTATTTGTTACATGTGTGTCCTGAGTTTTCCCCCTCATTGTGTATTTGGTTTATTCCTGTGTCTCAGTTTTCCCTCTCCTCGTTAGTTCTCAGTTCCTTCACCTGTGTCTAGTTCATTTGCCCCAGCTGTGTCTTGTTCCCCTATCTGTTCTCTGTGTATGTAAACCCTGTGTTCTCCCTCACTCCTGGTCGGTTCTCGTTTGTGTATGGTACGTTTGTATTTGGTGTGGTAATGTTTCCTGGATTCCTGTTTTAAGTTATATTTAGTAAAGATTATTGAATTTGATCTGCTGACTGCTGCCTCTTCATCTGCCTGCACCACACCCGTAACAGAAGAACCGACCCTAACATCGATGGATGCAGCAGTCCAAATCCTTCTCCTGTCCCAGGAGGATCAGTCCCTCGAGGCCCACACACAGAGGTATTTAGACTTGGTACCTCTAGTTCATTTTGATGACACCAGCCTCTGTGTGTTCTTCCGGGCAGGCCTCAACGCTGACACCAAAGTATGCCTGCCCGGAGATGGGCCTCGGGGGAACTTCGCTGCCTTTGTTGAGTGGGTATTGGCGAGCTGTGGTTCTCCCTTCACCATCCGTCCAGGGGAAGAGGAGGAGCTTATTGACTGGGACACAGAGCTTCTGCCACTGATCCCAGTCAGCCCCAAGTCTTCACCGCTGGTTCCGTCCAGCCCAGCCAAGCCCTCACCGCTGGTTCAGTTCCGTCCAGCCAAGCCTTCACCGCTGGTTCCGTCCAGCCAAGCCTGCACCGCTGGTTCCGTCCAGCCCAGCCAAGCCTGCACCGCAGCTTCACGTCGCCTGCCCGCCAGAGCCTGAACAAGTCACGCCTGCCGAGCCAGCGCCCCACGTCAGCCCTGCAGAGCCTTCTCCGCTGGTCCCGTCCAGCCCTACAGAGCCTTCTCCGCTGGTCCCGTCCAGCCCTACAGAGCCTTCTCCGCTGGTCCCGTCCAGCCCTTCCAAGCCTGTCCTTATGCACGTCTCTGAGCCTGGCAATCCCCCCAAGAAAATTTTGGGGGGGGGATATAGGCCGCCCGAAGGTGCGTCTCCGCCATGGCCGCCCGAAGGTGCGTCTCCGCCATGGCCGCCCGAAGGTGCGTCTCCGCCATGGCCGCCCGAAGGTGCGTCTCCGCCATGGCCGCCCGAAGGGGATTCTCCGCCATGGCCGCCCGAAGGGGATTCTCCGCCATGGCCGCCCGAAGGGGATTCTCCGCCGGGACCGCCCGAGGGGTGGTCTCCTACTCTGCCATGGCCCCCTGACCAGCCTGCTCCGCCCTGGAGGCTTCCTGCTCAGGGTAGGCCACGCCCTCGTCAGCCTCCAGGGCGCCCGCCCCCCCACCCCTATTGAAGTTATACGGCGCGAGGACGCGCCTTTTTGGAGGGGGCGTTATGTTACATGTGTGTCCCGAGTTTCCCCCCTCATTGTGTATTTGGTTTATTCCTGTGTCTCAGTTTTCCCGCTCCTCGTTAGTTCTCAGTTCCTTCACCTGTGTCTAGTTCATTTGCGCCAGCTGTGTCTTGTTCCCCTATCTGTTCTCTGTATGTAAACCCTGTGTTCTCCCTCACTCCTGGTTGGTTCTCGTTTGTGTATGGTACGTTTGTATTTGGTGTGGTAATGTTTCCTGGATTCCTGTTTTAAGTTATATTTAGTAAAGATTATTGAATTTGATCTGCTGACTGCTGCCTCTTCATCTGCCTGCACCACACCCGTAACAGTATTAGTATTGATGTGATTAGAAATGAGACCAAACTGAGAAACATCATGGCTGAGTTCAACTTTTGAAGGTAACTTAAAGGGTTACGTAAACCTGGTTCCCCGAGAAGGGAACGAGACACATTGGGTCTCATTCATGAAACATTCGTAAATATGCAAGTGATTTGCGCGTAAAGAGACCTTCCCGAAAACTCTTCTCCTGATTCACAAATACTTTGTAAACGTCAGATGTGATAGTGAAATGTGTGTGTTAATGAATTCCAATCAGTCGTAAATGGGACGGCCGTGCACGCTCATTTTCAATTACCATAAATCCCGCCCATTAAATCCGACTGACAAGTTTTATTATCAGAAGTTCATTCAAAACACCATTTTATTTTCAAGCGTACATAGTGGTGTATCGGGTCCTAAAAAAAAGGAAGCTTGGCAGCATATTACAGAGGCAGTTAATGGAGTTTCATCTGTTAATCGAACATTCCCAGAAGTGAGAAGAAAATGGTTCGACATTAAGCTTGAGAGCAAAAAACGAATTAGTTCACTTCGGAAAAATAGTTTTCAAACTGGAGAAGGACCACCATCGCAGATGCTAATACTGGCTCTCATAATAAGAAAAAACGTATGTAATTACTATATATATGTTTTCAAAATGCTGTGTAAATATGTACCCGATTAAGGTGAATTAAAATGCAGCCTTATTTATGAGCAAAACGTTCGGGTGTTAAGCGCACTATTTACGCGTGGCGGGGAGCAGGTGTAGATTTCTTGTGTACCAACTAACATTTGGAAAATACGAACATTTTAATGAATCCGAAAATTTACGCCAGAACTACTTTACACACGATTTACACAAAAATTTGTTCTGCTCGTGTTTCATGAATGAGACCCATTGTCAGTAGCTGACACAATGGGGAGACATCCTGCGGAACCTGGTGTCTAAAGCACGTGTGAATTCACACCAATCTTATTGGCTGACGGCGGGCTGATGACATCACCTGGAGTGCCCAGGCGTATAAAAGGTGATTGCCTTACACGTCATCAAATTTGAATTTTCTGAAGGCAGGCATACCCTAAGCATGGGAACGCAACCCAGCATCAATATGCTTCTCAGGGAACCAGCTTACATTCCTAACCCTAAGACATTCCCTTTCAATGAAACTTAACGCTGCGTCAGGAGCTGAATCTATGGGGATGTAATACCCACTATGCAATGCTGACCAATGCCTGCCTGTGCACTGTGAAAGTCACCAGCAGCAATCACAACCTTGTCAGACTTAAGCACTGGGCCTCAATGGGCCTCGACCCCAGAGAAACCTAAATGCATTAGCAACCAATTCGGACGCATCCTGTGACAGCACAGGAAAACCCTGAAGCCTCTATGCTCAGCCGTTTATGAAACAGAGACTCTTGCATTAGAACAGTCCGAGCCGCAGCTACAGGACAGCCCAGAGCCCCAATGAGCAGACCTAAGAGGAAGACTATATAGACATAGCCTCAGCCAAGTCCATAGCACTACATTTAGCAGCCAAACCAGGCCAGAGATGAAATACGAAGTCGCTCGCACCAACTGGGCACCGGTACTGACAATTTCTGACACATTTGCTGAGGAAGGTTTTCCAGTTTTATTTTTGTCGGAGTGTCCAAAGCGCTACGAGCTGTAAAGGGCCCTCTTCTGGAAAGGGGGCTCATGCTCATTTGCATTTAAAAATGTTTTTGCTTCCACCCAAATAAGGGCATTTAGGGCATGTTATAATAAATGATATAAATGACACCTGAGACTTACATCTTGTAAAAAAGGGCATAATAGGTCCCCTGATAGATCTGATAGATTGGGGAGGGTACCAGATGAGAGAGTGGACCACTTCGTGTGGCTTAGTCCACCTCATCTAGCGTCTGTTCAGCTCTAAACCATGAATATACTAACCAAGCCTTGAGAGGTGAGCCTATGAAAGAGTGAACAGAGACCACATTCAGTTTCACCTATCTGGACTCATAAGAATATCTGTCAGTGAGCACAACCGTGCTTTAATCCCAGTCAATCTCAACCCTACAGACGCTATTATCACTGCAAGTTCACCAAGGAAGCGTGCACTATCGCCTCCTACTCTGGAGAGGGATACAGATAATAAGTGAGACTTTTACAAAAGTCCTCTACATTATATTAACCTGCCCATTCCTTGAGAACTTTTAGGAAGCATGCCAACATTGAGACAATGTTTACACTAACAGCTCTCTGCTGAATATGATGAAGGGGGAACTGATGGAAGTGCTTTAAAACACCAGCTTTTTAATCCATCAAACCTCCTCTGCCTAACACCCCCAGATATGCTGGAGGAAGGGGACCTTATTAAAGTGAAGGGGCCACATCTTTTCACCACGTCCCTTAGCAGCCTTACATCAGCCTTAGCGTTCCTTAGCAGTCTTACATCAGAGGAGCATGCTAAACAACAGCATTGCTCTGGACCAGATAAGAAAGCGGATCACCTCATCTCACCGCAACTTCACACTTTCAATTAACATCAGTCCATCCTCTGGACCTAAGCCCCAGAGTAAAATGCTGAACAACAGAATAAGATAAGATAGCGGATCGCATAATCTCCCCGCAACTTCACGCTCTTAACATTTGTCCATACTTTGTGCTTAAGCCCCTCCAAAAGCAGGATGTAAGCATTGAGCTGGGTTCTCCTAGAGAAGCGAGCAGGCATTTACTGTGTCCACTCTCTCCAAGCCTAAAAGCTAGAGAACTCTTCCGTAGGAAAACTCCTGAAGGTCCTTGAAGGCAGAAAGCAACATCAGCGTAAGCTGAGACACCACCCTCGGGCAGCACTGCTGAGAGGAGATTGGGCAGATTGGGCAGATCCCATGGTGTGCAGAGACCCAATGGCCTGACCTGCCACCACATTTGACTTGCCACAAGCCGCAAGGAGGAAAAGCAGAGGTGGCGGACTCATTTGATAACACCTGCATCGACTCTACCAACCTGCAACACCACGAACGAAGGGCCTGAACTGAGAGGTGCAAACACTTGACTCTCATCCCACAAGAAAAGAGTCAAGCGAGAGGGGAGCTCCCTCAGCTCGCTTGCTCTACTCCCGTTATCAAGGCAGGAGTCTCCAAAGAGGATGCAGCACCAGGGAGAGAAAGCAGTTTCCTGAACTGACATGAGAGCAACAGAGCTAGCAGGAGAAGCCCAAGAAGGGAAAAACTCCCTATACTCCTTACAATCCCTATGACCGATCCCGCTCTGCCACCTTGGCAGCCGCGCGACCCAAACCGCAAGGTGCAGATACTCAACTCTCATCCCTCAAGAGAGAATCAAGCAAGAACAGAGTTTCTTACCGCGAATGATTCGCAATGAGTGCATCCAGTGTCTGGTGGCTCTGTTCCATACAGAACTTACAAAGTCCCTTTAAGGCAAGTCATTTCACTCTGCGTCTGTCTTTGAAACACCTCTCAGCCAATGCACATGTGCAGTCATCTAGCTTCTAACGGCAGCTGCAGTGACTCAATGACTTTACCAATAGGCAATTGGCTCTTTTATTTAGAAGGCGGGACATATTCCGCCAGCCATATTGTGCGTTGCACTTTCTCCCATTCATAGTAAAACGAGTCTTTGTATAAAGTTGTTGATACATATAAATTGGCTGATTACTTTGTTCTCCTAACTCATCTCGTTTACTTGGGGAAGTCATCTTGGCAGATAAAACAACTCAAATTAAACTGACAGATGATGACAAAAAATATAACAATTGGACAGCTGAAAGGACAGCTTTTAGTGCTCACTGACAAATAAGATGTTGCCTTTTTATATTTTGTTATATTTATCACATTGTAGGCTACTATTTTTGTCCATGTGTTTGTGAGTTAGTGAAGTGTCACAAGTTCATTAACTGATGTGTGATATTTGGCAA
Organism: Rhinichthys klamathensis goyatoka; assembly: GCF_029890125.1. NCBI lineage: Eukaryota > Metazoa > Chordata > Actinopteri > Cypriniformes > Leuciscidae > Rhinichthys > Rhinichthys klamathensis. The sequence continues at coordinate 42,688 of NW_026606917.1, read as the reverse complement.
TCTCATGTTTATGGGACTGTTGTGGGTGTGGTGTGGGATGGATCTTTAAAGACTCTGATAATGACCCAAGAACTTTTCCTATATGGACATTTCTGGTTTGAACATACTGCAGGTACCTGCACACTGAAATTCCCCTCTATAGGAATCCTTTGGCTGCTCCTATAGATGGTTCCTTCATCTGTCTGTCATCTCTCCATGGAAACCTATAAATGGACTCATTATTCTCAGTGAAAAGAAGAATCGTCACAGATATATTCTCAGGGAGAAAAAAAAAACATCTCAATTTATACTTTACCCCCTGGGAGGCGTTTGAGGGTTTGAGTTGCCGAAACCCCCAAACCTAGGCAAAAAGGAACATACAATGAACATGAATAGGACAGGCATGGGTTTCTCTGAACATGGTGGAGCAAAATTCTGCGTGGAGAGGATCATCCTGGATGAACTTAAACTTGAGGAAGTAGCTCAACGGCAGACTGAAATCCACGGGCCCTCTATAAAGAAGAAGATCTGTGACTCTATAAGGTAAGATTCAAAGACACAAAGTATGTCGTTATGCAAGGAAAATGATGTAGCCCCCTTTTTGACTAGGGTTGGGTATCATTTGAATTTTAACAAATCTGATTCCGATTATGATTCTTATCTATTCCTAATTTTGATTTCAATGAGGTAAAAAAAAAAAAAACTATCATTCACATTTATTCTGAGTCTTATTGCAAAACAGCATGAACAAAAATCAACAGGCTAAAAGACACCTATACAAGAAACTTCTGCCTATGGTTTAAAAATACTATAGCAAAAACAACTACCCTAACTAATATCAATTTCAAGCATTATTAAAGACAAGTAAACACTCGGTGATTAAAAAAAGAACAAATAAACAAATTAGCAATTGCACAAATAGATGCAACTGAAAGATATGATTGAAATTAACAGTGTTATAAGATTTTCAGGTATTCAGGTATACAGAAACTGTAATCAAATGTAAAATAACACTGCACTTTATAAATAAAATACAAATTACAAATATAGAAAGTTATTCAGTCAAAAACAGCGAGGGAATTTTCTCTTTGTCTTTTGTTGTTTGATGTGATAGAAACGGCAGCAGGAATATTAGGCTGCTGTCACTTTAAGAGCTGCACGGATCCAATATACAGTTACAAATGCGTTTTCTTTTTCAACTATTTAGGGTCACTTAAGATATAGTAACCGACTGTGTTTTTACGAGGACGTTTGACATTTTTGTGTGTATTTGTCCGTTCAAGTGCAAAAAGACGTGGAAGAGAATTATCAGTATCACGCAGTATGAGAGGTGGCTTTCTGTGCGCACGATTTGGATGTGTACGCAGAACAGAAAACAGCGTGTGGGTCTTCTTGCGCTTGAATGGTTTAAAATCACATTCAAATCACTTTTCTGCATGGGAGCATGTTTTGAATGTGTGCGCACTGCGCAGCACAGAAAACAGCTTGCGGGTCTTCTTTCACTTTAATGGTTTAAAGTCATGTTAAAATGTATAATCAATAAGAAGAATTGAAATGCGCGCATCTTAGCGAATCTCCGGTTTTTAGAACCGGTTCTAAAATGGAACCGGTTCTCGATACCCAACCCTATTTATGACTGATATGTGACGTGATACATTTGCACTTAAGATTTAATTCAAAATTTTTTTCATCAATCACTTTGTTTTAAGAATGTAAATTTATCTATCTATCTATCTATCTATCTATCTATCTATCTATCTATCTATCTATCTATCTATCTATCTATCTATCTATCTATCTATCTATCTATCTATCTATCTATCTATCTGTCTGTCTGTCTGTCTGTCTGTCAATCTGTCTTTAATGAAATCGTTAATACATTGGATATTGTCGCTATTAGCCAATAACGCCAAGGAAGATTTAGAGTTAAACTATGAACAACACATTCTATAAAACTCTTATGCTTTTACTGTCTGCAAGGTGCTTTGTAGGACAGTGGAAGATTTGGATTCTAACGTGGATACCAGTTCTGTCCTGGATCCCCCAGTATTCCGTTCAGGAAAATGGACTTGGTGACCTGGTTTCAGGTGTCAGTGTGGGAATCATGCATCTGCCTCAGGGTCAGTTTACAAGTTCAAGTTCCAAAGCAAAACTACACACTGGATACAAATTCTCAAAATGTTCCTTGAAGAATGAAAAAATAAAAACCTGACAAAACCCCATTGCTGGGATGTCCCCAAGAAAGTTGATAATCGTGATAAATAATGTTTTAATTAAAATATAACAGCCAAACTCCAAGGGAAGTCTCTAAAGAGATACATTATAGAGTGGGTATAAAAAGTATACACACGCCCCTGTTAAAACAGCTGTTTTTTGTGTTGGAAAAAAATGAAGCAAAGATAAATCATGTCAGAACTTTTGCACGTTTAATGAAAAAAATTGCTACCTTTAGTGACACAATTTTAAGAGCATATATATATATATATTCCTGGAATAACTGCACACAGCACTTAGTCTGTTTGGACATCTTGACTTGGGAATATTTTCCCACTTTTCTTTGCAAAAACACTCTAGTCTGGTAAATTGCAATGACTTTTTATATCCACTATAAGCTTGTTGATTGATACTCAGGTATGGCATACGCTCTTTTGGCTTCTGTCCCACCTGTGTTTGGTCTCTACACCTCCTTCTATCCTGTACTGGTGTACTTCATCTTTGGCACCTCTAAACACGTCTCCATAGGTGAGGGGAAGAGAAAGAATGTAGGTAATGTGAAATGTTATTTTGTATTTTATACAAAATACATTTAGAACATCTACTTTTACCAGCATTATCACACATTGTGATGACGCGCGAAATTCAGATGGAGGGCAGGGAGTGAAGAGCGCAATGGACGAGATGGAGGAAAGTCCGTACTGTACTACTTTACACGCTATTACAAGAGAAAGATATAAACAAAAAATCAAAATGTTGTACGTGATCCTTACGTTATGAAGAGGAGCGATTTTTCAACTGAATTTAAAGATTTTCCTGCCATCGAGGCGGTAGATATCAGCAACTACCTCGGATTACAGACATACTTTGACTTTACAAAGTTCAGAAACGTTACACGTTACACAAACATAGCCACTTAAGTTGTATACTCACCTTTGACGAAGTGATCACTGCACACACGGACATTTTCCCATTCGGCCCACCCGACCGCAGACGTACGTAGGTTTTCCTACGTAGCCGTTTTTCGGTCGATTTCTTGCATTTTCCCCCCTTATGAACAACAACTTTTGGTACACGATAAAAACTCATCGTGGTTTGATCGATTTAAGTAACCATAAACGACGCAAATTTGAGTTTGTTATAGTGCTTTCTAAATACAGCTAATCACTTCCTGCCCTCCATTTGCATTTCGCGCCATGGCAACCCAGTGGCGTGAGGTCATATGAAAACAAGCCATAGATACATAGACTATGATAATAATTTCTTTATAAAAAACACCCAATTTGCGCGTTTTCAATGCCTTTTAGGAACCTTTGCGGTGATTAGCATAATGATCGGGAGCGTCTCAGAGCGATTGGCTCCTGAGGATCACTTTCTGACCAATGGGACAAATGGATCAGTCGTCATGGATACGGAGGCGCGAGACGTGCAACGGGTGAAAGTAGCCGCAGCAACGACGTTACTGTGCGGCATATTTCAAGTGAGTCTAGCTCTAGCTTAAACAAGAATATGAAAACAAACATGAAAATACATAAGAATGAGAGAATGAGCAAAGTAACCAAACAATGAATACATGTGTGGGGGAAAACGCTTGAAGGAATGTGAAAAACAATCAAATGAATTCAAATAAGAAAATAAGAATGAACAAACGAACAAACCAAGGATTAATGTAGAAAAACAAAACAAAACATTTTGAAACCAATGCAGTCCTCTATGTAATTCCAATCATTGTGTGTTGTGTCTTTTTCTGTAGGTTTTATTGGGTCTGGTTCGGTTCGGGTTTGTAGTGACGTATCTCTCCGAGCCGTTAGTGCGGGGCTACACGACAGGCGCGGCCACCCACGTCATCATTTCTCAACTCAAATTCATGTTAGGAGTTTCGCCCAGACGATTCACTGGACCCCTGCAGCTGCTTTATGTGAGTATTTCAGTATATCTTGAAACTAACAACGTAAATTAAAAATAGCACGTGTTAATGCTGACTATTCACTTATTTAAATAAAATAAATGTAGTACATAATGAAAGTTTTTCATTTACATTATGTAAATGAACATTATGCAACTTTATGTTGCGTTGCATGTTTTGGTTAGTAGCCTAGTGAGGCTATCCTTCCTGTTCCTGTATTCTCCTGAGTATCAGTTTATTAAAATACGATATATTGAATTCTCCGTTGTAGAGTTTACTGACCAACAGTAAGTAACTGAATGCGGCGGGAATAATATATTAATTATATCCCAGACAGCAACATAGTGTTGGCCCAGATCTGGCCCATCTGGTACACTTGGATTCCATATGTACCAGATGTGGGCCGGATCAAGGCCGACACTGTGTTGCTGAATGGGAGAAAGTGCAATGCACAATATGGCGGAATAAGTCCCGCCTTCTGAATAAAAGAGCCACTCACCTATTATCATAGCCAATACTAATAACATAGCATTTCAGTATTTTAAAACATAACGCTTTTAATGAGTTTAAAGGTACGGTATGTAATTTTGGAGAGGCTAGCAATAGCATGCTAGCATTGAAATCATAAGATCCCACCCTCTTTTAGAGCGTCTCTAAAGCCATGCCTCCTCCAAAACACATGAACACACACAGCCAGAGGAGAGTCTGAAAAGCATTAAATTACATCATGTCTCAAAGCTCATAACTTACAATACAAGTAACGTAAACAATTTACAGAGCTCTTACTTGTTCAACCTGTCTGCTGCAGATTCATTTCTCCATTGATAGTGTTGACATAGAAACACATAAATCGTGAAACGTCAAGGGTTGCCGTCTCTTAATCACGGTAATTATGGTGTGAACGCAGCATAAACTCGTTGTTTGTGGTCCAGGAGGAACTGTAGAAGGTGCTGCTGTTTGTTTTTGCCGTCTGGTGACTGTGTCTACAACTCTGCATAGCCTCTGATAAAGTGTGATGTTTGTGCGAGCAGGTGCGCAGAGGTATTGAAATACATATGTTGACAACTAGGTAGGACATCCTATCATTAGATTCAGACCGAATGCAATGATTGGACGAACATCTTTTTGACCCTGATACATCCACAGAAGACATAGGCCTATGTACATTTTTTTTCCACTTCTATTATTGACTGCTATCAGGATGTGAAGAGAGTTTCAAACAGTATTAAAAAAAATGTTTATGAAAAACATTGCCTACCCATCCTTTAAGATGATGTAAATACTTTATGCGAGAAAATGCAATAGTTGTATCCCGTTCACTGATCTGTGTTAAAGATAATAATAATAATAATAAATTTTATTTGTCATGCGCCTTTCTCAGACTCAAAGCGCTACAGTACAGAACAAAACAATCAAACATGAGGATAAAATAAATAAAGAAATATAAAAAGAAGTACAACAAAATAATACAATTATAAATTGAAAGCTTGACTAAAAAAATATGTCTAAAGAAGTTTCTTAAAACAATCCAGAGAATCAGCATCCCTAATAGTTGTAGGTAATGTGTTCCATAATTTTGCATAAAGATATAGAGTTGTGTGACACTTCCTCGGGGTTTAATGCTGGGATTGGTTACCAATCCTCAAAACACAAAAAGTGCATTCACATAAATTGGAGTGAGGATTTTAACATTTATAATTAATTAATCTTTTCCCAAACTCACCATTTTATTTCACAGCGCCTCCACAAATGAATGATAATAAATGTCTACCCCCATAAATTAAAATTTCAGACATATTTTAAAAACACATTTATTTTAAGGTGACGTAGTTACATTGTACTTAAATAAGTAGTAAGTAATATTAATTAACTACATGTTCTTAGGGTTTAGCTTAGGTTTAGATACTTGTAATTATGCATAACTTACTGTTATTACTATAGTAAGCACATTAATTTCTCTCTCTCTCTTTAGACTCTGGTGGAGCTGGGCAGTTTATTACTGCAGACTCATATTCCCACTCTGGTGATCAGTCTGGTGGCTCTCACAGCTCTGGTCATTGTAAAAGAGATCAACTCCTGCTACCGTCACAAATTATTCCTCCCTGTTCCCATCGAGCTCATGCTGGTGAGGACATGGTGTGTTTCTGTAAACTCCAGTAGTATTCAAAACGTCAGATGCTCAGTAAACAACTTTGGATGTATCTTTCCAGATTATTGCAGGGACTCTTGTTTCTCATTATACTGATCTGAAAGCTGGTAATGGTGTAGATGTGGTGGGAAAAATTCCCAGTGGGTAAGTGTGTGCTTCACATCACATACAGTACATAGGGGTAGATTTTGAGTGTTAAACTGTTTCTTTTGAAACACCAATCCTCATGCAGAAGGTTAGAAAGTTTTCTTGGTGACTCAATTCTTGGTCTTAATCTCTGTTGACTGACTTTGTTAAACCCATCAAAACAGTCAGAAAAGCACTAATCCCAAGCCAAATGAAATTCCTTCACTTACACCCTCACGTGTGAGATTTACTGGACCTTTGTGAGTACTTCCTTCCAATGTGAGTATCGAATATGATCCATCAGGATTTTGAGGAACGTTTATTTGTTCATCTCTCGATCATCATTGTATTGCATTGCATTATATTTTTTGCCCCCACTATGAAAACTACAGACCTTTGGTCATAAAACTAAGCATTTAAATATCATCTTAAGACATTATGGGAGATATAGAGTGATAAATGATATTTATATGCATTTTATGTAAGTATCTGCTATACTGCTATAAAGATCTAATTGATTTACATTACAAGCTATCAGAATTTCTTCTAACTTTTTTGGCCATATATCAGTAACTGCATTAAATTGCACATTTTTTGCTCAGTTTTGGTCTCTGAAAAAATAATGAGCTTCATATTTTCCTGTATCATATGAGCCATAAAAGCCTGATGTATCAAATATGATACTCAACAAAAAACATGCAACTATATTGTATAAAGGTTCAATAAACTGTTCCAATTTTGTATTAATATAGATTTTTCAGACTATTATTATATTATTTCACACGTCTGGCTTTACAGGGTTAAGCATATAAAAGACACACACAAAGGTTGGTTGGGAGAAATGAACTTTGCCCCATGCACCTAAAAGCCAAAGCTGTGTTAGTGATCTGTAACCTCTGACCTCTCCACAGGCTGGTGCCACCCAGAGTCCCAGAGGTGGGTTTCTTCTCCTCGGTGGTAGGAGACGCGTTTACCGTGGCTGTGGTGGGATACGCCATCAGCATTTCTCTGGGCAAGACTTTTGCTCTCAAATATGGATATAAAGTAGACAGCAATCAGGTACAACAAATTTCACCCAAATCCGACACGGGCCAACCAACCCATGTGGCACATATGCCTTCAGTACACTTGTTCACATAGATATATCATGCTTTGAAAATGTATGCGCATTGTGCAGAGGTGAGAGTCTGTCATTGTCCCTCTGCAGGAGTTGTTGGCGTTGGGGTTCAGTAATGTCATTGGTGGCTTCTTCCAGTGCTACTCTGTCACTTCCTCACTATCTCGCAGTCTTGTCCAGGAGAGCACAGGGGGGAAAACACAGGTGATATTCCACTTGAGAAAAACAAACAGTACCGCTCAAAAGAAGAAAAAGTGACCCGAAAGTAACAGTAAAGACATTTAAAATGTTAGAAAAAAACTTCTATTTCAACTAAATGCAGTTCTTTTGAACTGAAAAAGAATGTATTATAGTTTCCACAAAAATATGAAGCAGCATTGTTTTCAAAATTGATAATAATAATAGTTTCTTGAGCAGCAAATCATCATATTAGAATGATTTCTGAAGGATAATGTGACACTGAAGACTGGAGTAATGATGCTGAAAATTCAGCTTTGATTACAGGAATAAATTACATTTTAAAATATATTACAATAGAAAACTGCTCTTATAAATTGTAATAATATTTAAAAATACTGTTTTTACTGTATTTTTGATTAAATAAATGCAGCCTTGGTGAGCATATGAGACTACTTTCAAAAACATTTGAAAATCATCCCGACCCCAAAATATATAAAACATATGCTGTCTATTATGCTCAACTACAGATATACTTTTGTGTCATGTAGGTGGCTGGAGTGATATCTGCTGTTATTGTGCTCATTACAGTTTTAAAGCTCGGTTCACTTTTTGAGGAGCTGCCCACAGTAAGTCATGCACTCAATTTAACACTAGACAAAATATAAATTTGTGATATAGAATTACATTATGTAATTAAAATACTTGTAATTGATAAAACTCTGTAATTCAGGACCTCTCTCCAAACATTGGCATTCATTGGTGGCTCTTGTGTCCAGTGTTGTTGTTGTTAACTAAAACTAAAATTATTACAAAATAATTTCCATTTTTTTTAATGCCAATTAAAAAATACTTCTGGAGCCAATGAAAGCGGTTTAGAAATATTTATTATTTTATTGATATATTTATATTTACATAATTTTAAATACGCCTATTTATGATTGATTTAGGCTATTTTTTTCAGATTAGTACATTAAAAATGTATTCCTTAATTTTTGAAGCGGCACTCCTAATCCTCCATTTGGACATCAGAGCAATTTTTAAGTTGTTGTTTGTGTCTGTCATCAGGCTGTGCTTTCCACCATCGTGTTTGTGAATCTGAAGGGAATGTTCATGCAGTGTCAGGATATTCCTGCTCTATGGAAGAGCAACAGAGTAGATCTGGTGAGATCTGATCATTAAAGACTAATAAATGTATGTCTCCTGTGTGTATGATACTGTGTCCCGACCCTCTCTAGGGCTCTTCACACACCGCGCTTAACCCCGGGTTATCATCGTTCTAAACACTGCTTTGTAACCCCGGTACCAAATGTATACAGTGTGAAACGATGAGGTGTTAGATTGTTATGACTAGATGCTTAGCAATGGACAACCAATTACATGCCACATATTCAAATTGGACAGTCACAGAAACACAGCATGTTGTATAAACAGTAGGCTATGTTCCAATGTTTTGAGGGTAAAAATGTCAAATGGTAACAGAAAATGTGACAATTGGAGTGAAGAAGAGACCGTTTCATTCTTACCTTTATAGTTGAAAAATCCATTTAGTATAAACTTGATAGTAGGCTATGGCAATATATAATACGAGGATGCGCAATTCTAGAGCCTTTATGTAAATAGGTTGCATGCCGCATTCGTCCAATCAGTGACACTGACTCCACAAATATACAAATAAGGACATTAACCCAGGGTTTAAAGGGGTAGTTCACCCAAAAAATGAAAATTATGTCATTAATGACTCACCCTCATGTCGTTCCAAGCCCGTAAGACCTCCGTTCATCTTCGGAACACAGTTTAAGATATTTTAGATTTAGTCCGAGAGCTTTCTGTCCTCCATTGAAAATGTATGTACGTCCTTGTCCAGAAAGGAAATAAAGACATCATCAAAGTAGTCCATGTGACATCAGTGGGTTAGTTAGAATGTTTTGAAGCATCGAAAATACATTTTGGTCCAAAAATAACAAAACCTACGACTTTATTCAGCATTGTATTGTCTTCCGGTTCTGTTATCGAATCGCGTTCAGTGCCGCTGCTGACGTAAGACGCTGCTGACGTGTATCTGGTGCGCCCGAGCTTCGTTTACAGTCTGAGGGAGACGCACGCTGTAAACAAAACAATCTTCGCAAACATGTCTAAGGATTTCGACACAGAGGAAGACTTGCATTCTTTTGCCCAGACATATATTTTTGAACCCGAATACACGGACGCACCAGACACACGTCATCAGCGTCACTGAACGCATATTAACAACAGAACCGGAAGAGAATACAACTCTCGGACTAAATCTAAAATATCTTAAACTGTGTTCCGAAGATGAACGGAGGTCTTAACGGGCTTGGAACGACATGAGGGTGAGTTATTAATGACATAATTTTCATTTTTGGGTGAACTACCCCTTTAAGAGTGTACAATGAAATGTCTGCTTATGAATACCCAGGATTAATTGTTAACCACGGGTAAATTATGAGCAGTGTGAAATGGGAAGCCAAATAACCCAGGGTTAGCTAGTGTGTGAAAAGCTCTGTCTGTTCCTCTAGCTGGTGTGGCTGGTCACGTTTCTCTGTACGGTTCTGCTGAATCTGGATCTGGGTCTGGCAGCGTCCATCATATTCACACTGCTCACAGTGATCTTCAGGACTCAGCGGTGAGCCTGTGTGAAAGTGTATTTGTGTGTCTATAAAGATAAAGGCTATGTGTTTCATAACCATCCTAATGTCTTTGTCTAGTCCGAGGTACTCTTTACTTGGCAGGGTGCCTGACACAGAACTGTACTTGGAAACAGAGTCAAATAAGGAGGTGAGACTTCCTTGCAGGCAAACTGCTCATTTATGTGTACTGTTTATGGAACTTCTATAATCTATATTTGTGATTCTGGTCAGGCTAAAGCAATCCCAGGTATCACTATCTTCCGTTCCTCTGCAATGCTCTACTATGCAAATGCTGAACTCTATCAAGAGGCCCTGTTGGAGAAGGTAATGAACAGATGAATTACACACTTGACTAAAGACATGAGCCGTCAACAGCTTTCAGCTCATCTTTCTTTCTTTCTAGTGTGGAATCAATGTTCCAGAGCTGAAAAAGAGGAAAGAGGAGGAGAGGGCAAAAAAGAGACAACAGAAGGGAAAAGATAAACAGGTGAGAGAGGAATGCTGTAATGAGGAATTCTGGAAACTCTTCTGAAAGCCTGAGAACATGAGAGTTTCTGTCCAAATACCACAGCTTAAAGACAATCACATACACACATTCATCATTATTACACTAACCCTACCCCTGAAAGAAACTTTGTGTATGTTTGACTTTTTTTTTTTATATATATATATATATATATATTTGTGAATCATTTTCCAACAACCCCTTACAGAAAATAAGTATAGCTTACATCAAGTTTATTAAGTATACTTAAATAAATAGTTCACCCAAAAAATTCAAATTATCCCACAATTTACTCACCCTCAAGCCATCATCCAAGGTGTATATAACTTTCTTCTTTTAAGCGAACACAATCGGAGTTATATTAAACAATATCCTGGCTCTTCCCTGCTTTGTAATGGCATTGAATAGAGCCTGAGATTTTGACGCTCCAAAAAGCACATCTATCCATCAAAAAAGATCATTTGAACAGATCCATTATACTCTTACACATGCTTTCTTTTCTTTTAAAACATAACTGACTATGTTTACGTGAATACTCGCCAAGACCGGCATTTTGACCGACAACACTTTTGACAATGTAAAATATATATGTAAATATATATATAATATAAAAAAATACATAAATATATATTTTATATGTAAAATTCAACCCGCCAAGGTGGCTACTAGAAGTGCCTGAGTAATCACTGGCTTCAGACAAAGGCTGTACGTGCGGTAACAAGAGAGTCGAGTTCTGGCGGAAGGGTGACCTTTGACCTGACGTATGACGTAAGAAGTAGCTCCTTTCTCTTATATGGAAATCCTTCAACATTTTTCTTTCAAACATCTTGCTTTAGACTTCTAAATCGCCAAACGGCGTTTTGTTTTGCTCTATTGTCACGGTAATTCTCACCTAAGCTTACACTACACCTACGTCATTCGCCCTACGCCATACGTCCCCCACACACTCTTGCATACCTCTCTACAGAAACCTTTTTAAAGTTTTAGTTCTTTAAGATGTGAGCATGTGAAACAGTTTCTTAAGCGGTTATGTTTCTTGTTTATAGACTGGAGTTCTGAGAGAGTTAGCGAACCGAATGCTGGTCTCCATGAAGAATGTGAGTGAATCTGTGCACTGCCAAAGAACGGACCATGAACACATCATCAATGACAACGGCATAGCGACAGTAGGCCACGGTAACACGAACCACGGCTTCCAGCCAGAGCAGGACTCTGAGGAGGAGGAGGAACGGGACAACACAGAGACACACTCCTCCAGCTGTGACAATGTGCAGGAACACACACACTCCATCATCCTGGACTTCACTCCTGTCAGCTTCATCGACACGGTGACCCTGAAAACACTGGAAAACGTAGGTCAAAACAAGTCACATTTATTTATAGGCCTATATACCTACAAAAAAGATTGTTTCAAAAGCAGCGTCACATTGATAAAGACGACAAAAACAGTGTTAATGTTGTACAATAAATGTTTCAGCTGTTAAGCAGCTCTACATAAGATGATAGTAAGAGAGATAGAAAGAGAAATGAATCGATGCTTGTTTCCACTATGGAATAATAATAAAAAAAAAAAAGTAAATTCGAATTTATGTTTTGCAATTCTGACTTGTTTTCTCAGAAAGAATTGAGAGGGAAAAAAAGTCAGAATTGTGTAATACAACTTTTTTTCTAATGTACAACTCTAGCAAACGCTCATTCTCCCTCCGTCGGCCATCTTTGTTTGGAGAAATAAATCCACTTACAACGGTTTGCCACTAGGTGGCAGTGTGTAGGATGAGGCACTAGTGTCCACTGTAGAAGTTGATGTGCAACTATGCCATCAAAAACCATGCATTTGCAAGAAAATGTTTTTTTGAATAGCTGTCTACTCACTGTAGTGACCTCTATGAGTGAAAGGGTTAAAGTAAAAGTAAAGATTGTGAGATATAATCTTGTAAGGGGGAAAAAAGTCTGAATTGTGTCACATTACCTTTTTAATTCCATGGCAGAAGCAAGTTTCCATAGTAATGAATTGAGAGAGAGAAAAAAATCATGCTGAAAAGAAAGAAATGGTAATCTTTCTTCTAGATATTTCAAAACTTTGCTGAAGTAGATGTCACTGTTTACATCGCTGGATGTCAAGGTGGGTAAAATCTGATACACCCTTAATTAAAATACAAACATTCACATGCTAAATCAGAAATCTAAATAAATAACATTACTAGAATGTGTATAATTCATATATTCAGCCGCCAACAACTGCCCCTTTTTTTGTGGCTGCAGTGTGCGTAGTGCAGCAGTTGGAGCGAGGAGGATTCTTCTCAGAGTCCGTCTCAAAAGGGCGACTTTTCCCATCTATCCATGATGCTGTGCTGCACTGCCTGTGTCTGAGAGATCTGTCCTGCTCTGAGCTTGCTCTGGTGAGACTGTGATCACACTGAGCAGTTCATTAACATGTCTCCTGTCACATTCATCTGAACTGTTGCTCTGTCCCAGGAAATGCCCTGCGTTACGAGGTTCTGACCAGCAGATGTCAGTATGTCCTCCTCTTTGACTGATGTGCCTATGTGAAGACCCCTTGTTACCATGACGACCGGCATCAGGATGATATAAGTCAATGGATATTGACATCCCACAATGAAAACATCTAGTCATTTTGAGATATATGTGTGTAGGGCTGCAAACTATCACGCATTCAGTGCATTCACACCACACAAAACATCGCGGAGCAGAGAGGACACTGACAACACGCCGACAGACAAGACAGATCAGGTTACTTTTGATATGAAACAAAGTATTAGCTTTCAAATTCTGTCAAATTTGTTACGAAATTCAAACAATAAATACCGCTTTGGCGCTCTTTAATGTGGCGTGACAGATCGCTGTAGTGTCTTGGTTCAGGCGGCAATTGAACCGATCTTCTCTTCCTCTTAGTCTTAACTACTAGTTACAGCACCAAATAAACATGAATGAACATCAGAAGGTATGTTGAAAGATACAGAACAACTTACTGAAGGGTATCATGTCTCATGTAATCGCTCAATCAGCGTTTCTACTGCGGAAAGAGGTCAGTAAATCAGCTTGTAAACAATGTACACTTAACGTTATATTTACCTCTGGAAATTCTAAGACCATAGCTTGTTAGTTAGCAAGAAAAATGTACTCTAAAGAAGAGCATTTTGCTAAATATATGCACTATGGGCATATTACATATTCATTATAATAGTGTTTATATAATAGTGTTAATAATGATTATATTAACTCTTATATGATTAAAAATATTTTAACGTTATTATTATGAAAAAACGTATAATTGTAAATTAATTGTATACAAATCACTTGTTAAATTTAAACTTTAATATGATAGTAATGTAATGCTGACAGGGTTCTCTGTATAGTTTAACATTTAGAGCATTTATTTCTTCCAGTGGTGGGCCGTCAGGGCCAGCAAGGCCTTCTCTGCTGGCCTAAACACTATCAGAATCACTGACTTGCACTTTAATATATTTTTTCCATGAATGAGTATTAAATTATTCCCAATAGTTCATTCTCTTAATTTTATAGCTTTTCTCTTGGTTGCGCTGCTTCCAGTAGTGTATGTTTATTTTAGCGCTTTTATCCAATCATATTTCAGCCATCATGCGTTGCCAGGGTCAAAGAAATCTGCCTTCAGGCCTTCAGAATCGACAGTGCGGGCGCCTGTAGCTTACAATGAATGGCAATGAAACCGTTGCTTTAACCAATCATAAGCAGTCAGATTTAATCAGCCAATCAGATTTCGATTTGACTGCAGCGGGGCCATAGCAGGCATACAATAACGTCGGCATTTTCACGTTCTTTGATTGGATGCTTAGAGCGCGTACTATTACTGGTAGTCTGCTTTCCGCATCTGTAGCGAACTGCAAACTAAAATATATTCCTGTAGATTTAATAGTTTTTCAACCCACAAATTAATGTTTCTTTCCCTCCTCGACCCCCAGCAGGTTCCAACCTACCTGAAAAAATCCCTTATTCAGCCTGAGCTTAACGCAGAGTCACGGAACACTGCTCGATCTGTCCGGGTAAAAACTGACTAAGTTATGCCACGAATGATTTTGAAGGCAAAAGTCCCGCTGATCTCATTGCTTTCGTTCAAAACTCTGTGTGAGAGAATGGGACAGCTGTAACGTTACACATCGGCAGGTTATGCGGTGACTGTGTCCACTGCTTCTGTCGAGCAGACACTCTCTAAAGCGAATTAAAACTTGTGCTAGAAATATGACGGGACTCGACTTACAGCATTAGACTCGTCATTGTTGGAACTGAAACGCACAGATAACCTGTACAACAGAGTAATTTAAGTCTTCTTGAGGAAAGAAATAAGGATGGATTTTGTGTAAAAAATAATCAGTAGTTTTGGTGAGTATAATGCTTTTTTCCCCGTGGTGAATATGATTTTCTTCTTAATTTTTCTTTTAAATGTATGATCGAAACGTATTTTTTTTTTTTCAAACATCCATACTATTGTAACTTCTGAAAAAGGACTATTGTAACCATTGAACGACAAGATAAGGGAGGCTCCGTTATGAACTTATAATCGGAACGCAAGAACAACTGTACACAAACGCACCAGCCGAACTCACGCGCTCGTTTATCTCTAACCAAACTCACCGCATTAACCCAATAACTGCCGGTGCAAAATAAAAACAACAATTATAGAGAGTCTTTGCGCTGCTACACTATTAAAAGTTATTAATTCAGGTAGGACAGAAGGCCTAGGTGTGAAATGCACGGCCCGCCACTGATTTCTTCCAAATAAAAAATATTTCCATTACCCTTCAAATTGCGCAAATTGAAAGTGAAAATATTGAATATTTCGCAAAACTGCAATGGAAACAGTTTCTTCGCACTCACAACAGGTCACCTGATGTACGTAAAAGTCACATGATCATTCTTTAAAGATGACACGTATGTTTGAACAGAAGACGAGTTTTGGAGTTAAACTCATAAAAGACAAACGTATCACATAAATACTGGATTCTAAACAGCAAAGAAATGCCACATTTTATCAAGACCTTGAAGCAGATATGAGGAAGAAACACCTCATACTCAAGTAGCCTATAAGGGCTTTCCTTGCCATTATGCCATTACATCTCCTTCCATAATGTCTAGTCCGGTGGCTGAGATATAGCCTACGTAAACCTACCAACATCCGTTGGCATGATTTTTGGAATGACTTCTCGTGAGAGGAAAAAATTACATTTGAGTTGCATAACATCGGTTAACGGAAATGCCGTCAGTTCGCAATAGTTTTTTATCGACGTTTAGAAAATATCGCAAAAGTTTTGCGCAAACCTGCAATGCAAACGCGGCTAGTGGAAGTGTAAAAAAGGCCCCCTTGTGGAATCTAAGCGTCAGATTCACCTCGCTTCACCTGGACTCTTATGGTGTGTTCACACCGAACGCGAATAGAGCGTCAAATACGCGTCTATCGCGTTTAGTTAGACGCTTGAACATTCGCTCGAGTTCAAATTTTTCAACTTGCGCGGAAGACATTCGCGGCAAACGCGTCGCCCAATTCGCGTCATTCGCAACGCCCGGCGCGAATGATGCGTCTATTCGCGTCTTTGCATTGACTTTGTATGTAATCTACTCGCGCAAATAATTAAATTCGCGTTCGGTGTGAACACACCATTAGCCAATCACAAGTTGATTCAGGATCGCTACGCGCGAGTATTATTCTGTCAGAGGTTTTGACAGTAGTGTACGCGAACCGCACGGACTTACAACCCGCCTTGATTCAACTGCTTTAATTCTGTGTGCGTCTTTACAAGTAAGAATCTGTATTTTGTTGATCTTTTACTGGCATTGCAAAGGCTAGATTGGTAGTGTTTCGTCTGTTTAGTATTGCTAAATGTAAGCTCAGGCTTTCCTGCTCAGCTAGTCTTCGTGTCGTGATGATTCTTTCTATTGATGTATAAGTTGCCACTCGGGCATTATTCTTTGGTTATACATTGTGAAATACCAGTTCAACACTTTCTGTGCATAGTTTGTAACCAGTGGCGGCTGCTGGTCTTTTAAAGAGGGGAAACTCATTTTTTTTTAAACTCGACTGTCAGGTGTGGGGATGGTGAAAAGAGCGAGGACTCTGGTGCAGTTGATGGGCTTTATTTTAATAATAAAATAAAAAATACAAACAAAAACTACGAACCAGCACAGGACAAGGAGAATAAATAGGGAGCAAAAAAGGCAGGTAACGAGGGAGGACAGGTGGGGCATAATAACTAATAATCAGGAAACAAGATGGGAGTCGACACAATCGACAGGAGAGCACATGGCACAAGGAAAACACATGACAAGCCATGTGCTGCTCACACCAAACATGACAAAAACACAAACACATGGCCAGTAAAACAAATTACAAGCAATTGTGCTCACACAAAATGAGACATGAAGAACAATGAGAACACTCATAAGCCACGTGTTCCCACAGAACATGACAACATGAAAGCACACAGCTAGTGTAAAACACAAGCTGTGCTACACAGCAAAAGACAAAACATGACATGAAAGCACGCGGCCGATGTAAACACGAACCGCGTGCTACACAAAAAACAACACACTGAACAGAGCTAACACGAAACCGCACGCGAACACGACAAGACAGAACGTTATGCACGAGTCGAGAACGACCATGAGCTCATCCTGTGCACTCACAACAGAAAACAAACACGCAGAGCATGCATGTCCAATTCCCGACACAAAACCGAAACCAAACTAGACAGATGTGCCGGGATCCAAACACCACGCCCGCAAGGCACCTGACATCGACGGAGGAAATATGGGAATTAGGTTAAACTGTGAAATGTATGATGAAAATTGCAAATACCAATAAATATTACAGCAGTTAGTATTTCGAGTACACTTGCTTTCGAGTACATATCCGCCTTGAGACTGAGCTCGAAATCTCGAATAGCTTCTTCTTCTTCTTCTTCTTCTGTGAATTTTATTGGCAGTTTGCAATCTATGTGCATTACCGCCATCTACAGGAATAAGGTGTGATCACATTGGGACATGAAATTACCGCCCCCCCCCCCCCCCCCCAAAAAAACCCCCCCCCCAAAAAACAAACAAACAAAAAACAGAGAATTAGAGCCCAAGCTTCAGCTGGCGCTACGTGTTTAGCTCCTCCAGCTTCAACCTCAACTCAACCTCCATAGAAAAAAAAATAAATAAAAAAAATAATAATAATAAAAAAAAAAAAAAAAATAATAAAAAAAAAAACATAAAACTAAAGTCTTCTTGCTAACTGTGTTTTTTTAAGAAATTCTATCACTGCTTTTATTGTAGAGTGTGTTCCTGGTAACTTCAACAGGTTGCTTAAATTAACAGATTTTGTTACCCTCTTAATTTTTTCTCTCTCTTCAAGGTACTGCCTACATGTCAAAAGTACATGCTTCACAGTTTCAATTTCCATACAATATGGGCACATTCCCGTCTCATGTTTCCCTATTATATATAAGTTGCTGTTCAGGCCTGTGTGTCCTAGCCTTAGCCTAGTAAACCATGTTTCCTCCTGTCGTGATAATGAACTCATTTTTTTAACTGTTACATTTTGTTGAATACTATATAAATGCCTACCTTTTTCCCCCTTATCCCATTTATCTTGCCAGAGTTTATGAATACCATCTTTAATTATTGTTTTAATTTCTGATTTGCTGAGTGGAACCTGTATTTCTACTTGTTCTGCTTTAAGTGCTTCTTTTGCCAGCTCATCTGCCTTCTCATTCCCCTCAATACCTGTGTGCGCTGGAACCCAAGTGAACTGTGTTATTAGCTTCTGTTGCGTTATTCTGAATATTATCTGATGAACTTCGTCTAAAAGATCTTGCCTGCATTCAGATTTCCCAGTCTGTATGCTAGTTAAGGAGGACATAGAGTCTGAACAAATAACCGATTTATATGGCTTCACTTCTTCTACCCACTGTAGTGCCATTATGATGGCCATCATTTCTGCAGAGAAGATTGAGAGGTGATTTGAGGTTCTTTTTTGTATTGTAACTTTATATTTAGGAATGTATACAGCCACCCCCGTTTTACCTGCTGGTTCTTTGGATGCATCTGTAAATATTTGTACTGTATCATTATATCTTACTTCTATATACTGTTGTACACTTTGATACAATCCCGTCTTAACTATGTTTTTAGTTTCTATATTAACTACAGGATAGCAGAAAAACCAAGGTGGAGTTATGCTTAAGTTAACAGTTTTGCTGCAGGATATAATACTGATTCCCATATCATCTGCCTCTTTTTTACTACTCCATCCAAAACTATTTTCCACAATGCGTCCATATTCCCAACATTCCTCTAACACCAATTTTGTAGGATGTATATTCTCATGCCCTTGTAAGTTTACCCAGTATGCTAGAGAGAGCTTTAACCTCCTAAGATCTAAAGGCATCTCCCCTACTTCTACTTGCAGCGCTGGGATAGGTGATGTTCGGAAGGCTCCACTACACAGCCGGAGAGCTTTGGCCTGCACCCTGTCCAATTCAGCCAATGTAGTTTTAGCTGCTGTTTTATATACTGTACATCCATAATCAAACACTGATCGGATTATTGCTATATAAATTCTTTTCAAAGAAGAGCCTGATGCCCCCCAATTATAACCTGATAGACATTTTAAAAGATTAATTGCTTTCTTACATTTTTCCACCATTTTCTGTACATGATTTTTAAAAGTGAGTTTACTATTAAACCACACACCAAGATATCTTAATTCATTAACCTGTTTGAGAGATTGCCCATATATCTTAAGATCTATTGTTGGTTTTACCCTTTTCTTAGAAAAACAGATGAATTGCGTTTTTTCCACTGAGAGGTGAAACCCCCATTCAAGTGACCATTTTCCAACCTGACTAATTGCTGTTTGCATCCGTTGCTGTAAATTATCTATATTACGGCCCCTCACCCACAATGCTCCATCATCTGCATATAATGCCCTGTTTATCCTTTGATTCACTCCATCAAACACATCATTAATCATTATATTAAAAAGAATAGGACTGCATACACTACCTTGTGGGGTGCCATTATCTATTGTGTATGTACTTGATAACTCTGATCCTATCCTTACCTCTATGGTTCTATCCTTTAAAAAATCTTTAATCCAGTTAAACATTTTACCTCCTATTTCCAATTTATTCAGCTTAATTAAAAGTCCTTCTTTCCACAGCATGTCATAGGCCTTCTCTATATCAAAAAAGGTTGCCAACACAGATTCTTTGTTAACCTGTGCTTTACGTATCTCATTCTCTAGGCAGACTACAGGATCCATAGTTGTTCTTCCAGTACGGAAACCACTCTGATATGGTGTGATCAGCCCTCTGCTTTCTAATGTGTACCCTAACCTTTTAGTAATCATCCTCTCCATGAGTTTACATAAATTAGACGTTAACGCTATTGGTCTGTAGCTTTTAACATTCGTTTTATCCTTTCCGGGTTTCCCTATAGGGACTATTACTGAATGTTTCCACCCAGTGGGCAATTTCCCTCCCTCCCAAATTTTATTATATAAAATCAGTATCACATTTTTTGCCACATCAGATATTTCTTCAATCATTTTATAGCATATCCCGTCTCTCCCTGGTGAGGTATTTTTTACACCAATCAATGCTCTTTTTAGTTCAAACAATGTAAAATCTACATCTAGTGAGCTCTCCCCCACCACTTTCATCCCCAACATATCTTTATTCTCTTCAATGGTCCTCATTCTTAGATCTAGCTCTTCACTGGAAAGGTTCTGTGAACTATGTATTTTAACAAAAGATTTTGCTAGCATCTCAGCTTTTTCTCTACTAGTTACTGCCTCAATACCACTATCTCTTAATATTGGTAGTGAAAAGTCCCTTCTTATCCCACCCATCTTTCTAACCATTCCCCATATATCATTTATTTTAATTCCTGTCCCAATATTACTACAGAAATCTCTCCAGTATTTCTTTTTAGTTTCTTTTATAATTCTTTTAGTTTTAGCTTGTGTTCTTTTATACTCCATTAAATTATCAAAAGAATGATTAGATTTAACTACTTTAAAAGCTTTATTCCTGTTTTTAACAGCCTCTCTACACTCATCAGACCACCATGGTACCATTTTCTTCTTCTTTGCTCCAGATGTTTTACCTATTGTTTCCTCAGCTGACTTATGTATTATATTAACAATCAAATTATTTAATTCCTCAATATCTTCACTCAAATTTGGCATCATTTCAATTAATTTGCTGCTTGTTTTAAAATTATACAGCCCCCAATTGACCTCTTTCATTCTCCATCTTGGAATCCAATTTTCTTCAAAACTAACATTTTGACTCCTTATCTTTACCCAGATAGGATAATGATCGCTACCCATTGTATTATCACTTCTCACATCCCATATGCAAGTACCTGCTAGTTGTTTTGATACAAAAGTAAGATCAATTGCAGATTCTACACCATGAGCTACATCATATCTAGTGCCTCTTCCATCATTTAAACACACTAACTGATTATCATCCATAAAATCCTCAATTATGTACCCATCTCCATCTGTTCTAGCACTTCCCCACAGAGTATTATTTGCATTAAAATCTCCACATATTATAACTTTGGATTTTTCCACATCACATATACTCTCCAACATATCTCTAGTTATTTTTTTACAAGGATTATAAAAATTTATTATTCTATTTTTTGTTTTATTCACCCATACTTCAATTATAATTATCTCAAGCTCTTCACGACTGTTGATAACTCTATAATTAACACCATGTTGGATGAAGGTTATAACTCCACCACCCATAGCAAGGGTTCTATCCTTACGTACTGCTGTATATCCATACAATATAAAATCAAGTGAAGGTTTTAACCATGATTCCTGAATACAAATTATGTTAGGTTTGACAGATTGCTCCTGAATGTGCTGTTTTAATTCTTGTCCGTTCGCAATTAGACTCCTCGCATTCCACTGTAGAATGCTTAGCATCATTATTAATCTCCACCACCACATGTTGATTGTGAATCTGATATCCCCATTCTAATTGTTGCATTGATGATCTCTACTGACATCTCTTCCATTTCAAAATATTTTTCTGCCGCTTTTGCAATTATCTTAATTCTCTCTGTTCGGCTACATGCTTGGGCAGAACAGTTAATGATTTCCACCATAAATGCTACAAACTTTTTCTTTTCCACTATAAGTGTATCCTTGGTAATATTGCAACACTTATGCAAGTTTTGAACTGGGGATTGAGTCACAGGTGCTAATCTACTATTATCCTCATTAGATTTTACCTTTCTAATTGCCTCAACGTACGTTAATTTTTCTTTTACCTTCACATTCTGAATTTGAACTGCTTTTTTATGTGCATCACATCCTTTGTAAGCAGCACTGTGCTCTCCTCCACAATTACAACACTTGATTTTAGCTCCTCTCTCACATTTCCCGTATTCATGTTCCCCTCCGCATTTGGCACAACGTAGTTTACTCTTACAAGCTGCTGCAATGTGCCCAAAATGCTGGCATTTAAAGCATCTCATAGGGGGAGCGATATATGGTCTTACTATATAGCTGACATACCCAATTCTGATTCTTTCAGGAATTTTATCTTCCTCTAGAGTCAACAATACAGACAGGCTGGGCCCCTTAACACCATCCCTTGTAAAAGGTAAACGTTTAACTCTCATTACTCTCACTCCTCTTACATTATCCCTGATTTCTTCTTCAGTGATCTCAGTTGATACTCCAGATATTACTCCCATAACCTTCCTTCTGTCTTCCCATACTTGTGGTTTAACCTCCTTCCCAAGCAATGATTTACACTTCATTAATCCATGCTGCTGAACTCTATCTCTACATATAATCAGTAGATTCCCATCTCTTAGAGTTTTAACAAACTGTACTTCACCTACCAATTTGTATATTGCATCACTAACCTTCAAGGGATTTGATGTACAAGGGGATTGAAATCGCAGAATGACTTTAATTTCAGAACTTTGTTCTTCCTCTCCTTTTTCTCCATCAGATTCTCTCTGCTTTCTTTTCATTTTTTTTCGATTCACTATCCTCCATTCTTCGTTGTTTGATTTTCCCTCGTTACCCGTGTCTACCTCAATCTCACTTCCTTCATCCACCTCACTTCCTGCACCTCCCGGATCACACCTCATTCCTCTCAACTCAGCCATTTCCAGCCCACCCACTCCACTCGGCAAACATCTCGAATAGCTTCCGCGTCAGTGACTTTTTATTGTGCGAAATTGCTGTCAATGAAAAAGAAGATGCAGTCCTCCAATCATCACGCAGACGCCCGGACTCCAGGCCAGCCCACTTCCCTATTCACTCCAGAGACGCCCGGCGTCCGTGGGCGGGACATAATCGCAGCATTTATCCAATGACCGTCTAGTTTCGAAGCACTGAAAAAAACTGTTCAAAGCAGCCCCAATGAAGTCAATGGACGCTCTGCTTCAATGGGGAAATGCCATAGGGAAATGCACTGTGACGCGCTACGGGAAGGAGATCGAGTCAGCCGACCTGCTATATGTAGCTGATTCTGAACGAACTCGTCTTCGATATGACCGTGTTCTAACGCATTTTTAGTCAATAAAATGTTAACACAATAGTACACATTTGACCATTAATTTTTTGACATTATAGGGGAAGCTGAGCTTCCCTTGCAGTCTTAAAGAAATCGCCACTGTTTGTAACCTATCGCGGCGATATTTGCCTTCAGTCCAGTTAATCGGTTATAGGGCGCGCGCCTCTCGCATATACACTGGTCATCACGTGACACCTCTCGGAGCGGCTTGGTTTAGTTATTTATGTGACCAGCAGAGGGAGTCATTGTATTGCGAATGGTTTATCCTTTGTCATTGTTACAATTGTAGTTGTTTAGATCTACAGAACAGCCTTTTTTCATTCTGTTAATCCCAGTTTCGGTTATGTTAAAATATTACTGTATTTTATTCCTGCTATATTATTAGAATAGGATACAGTTGATACAAATAGAGGTTGTGTTGCATGATAATCATTAGTTTGCATTTAACTAATTGTTTGTTTATTTATTCTAATTGTTTTCAGAACCACACACACACATACACGTCAATGTACATTCAACCATGCAGTTGTAAATCCAATAAATGCTTTCAATGAAGACATCTTGTGTGATTCTGACCGATCACCCGCTGTGAGCTCTACCTAACGATCCATAAACTAAATCAAAGAAGCCAGTCATCTTCTGCACAGGAAGTAAAGAAGATGATCCACCACTTGATACAGTTGAAGACCATAGAAGAAAGAAGACAAAGAAGAGATAAAAATGTATACATTATATTCACATATTTAAATAATAATATATATTTTCTCAATATCACCTGTTGTGTTCTGTTACACTGACTGGGAGAAAAGGATTGAAAAAGTAAATACGGTCCAAGCTGGATGTCGAAGAGAACACTAATTATCATAATGCAAAGAATACTGTAACATTTCGTTAAATCCTGGAAATATTTTACAGTGCACTTTTAGAAAATAAACTTTCTTAATCTTACAACACACTTCTCACTAGTTTATTTAACTTGTTTATGTCATGAGTCAGGTTTCTCCTCCCTTTTGATTCTCACACACACTCACACTTTCTCTCTTCTGCTCCGTTCTGCAGGCCTCTCTCTCTACCTGCACCTGTTAGTCATTGCAATCTGCGCTCGCGCTGATTTGCTTTGACACCTGTTTCTACTTTCCCCTAAGTGTTCACCCTTTATCTGGTGTTTGCTCTGGTAGTTTCTTTGTCCAGAAATAGATTTCAGTATAATGGAAAACATCATGAAGGCACAGAATATCCCAATATGGTCAAGCAAAGACTAGAAAATCAGTGGGGAACTTATCTTCAGATTTACACAGATGGATCCCAAGATCCACAAACTGGGAAGTCGGGATTTGCTTTTTATATCCCACAATATGAATATGTAAAGCTTAAGCGACTGTCTGAGGGGGTATCGGTGTATACAACAGAAATTCTAGCTATTATATGGGCACTAAAGTGGGTAGAGGAAGTTCAACCAAGGAGAGCAGTATTATGCTCAGATTCGGCTTCAGTGTTAAAAACTCTGAGAGGAAGTAATTTGGGAGCTCGGCCAGATCTGTTTATGGAGCTGATGGTTCTGTTGTATATGAACAGGCTGGAGGGTCAGTGGGATTTATCTGGGTGCCTGCACATGTTGGGGTAGAAGGGAATGAGGTGGCAGACAAGGCAGCAAAAATTACTTTAAAAAGAGACATTGATTTAGCAGTTTGTATTGGGGTTGCTGAATGTAGATCTGTCATTAAAGTAAATACTATAGTAGTATGGCAGAGGCAGTGGGAAAAGGAAACAAAGGGCCGTCATTACTATGCAATACAAAACAAAGTAAAGACAGAGCAATGTTATTTGGGTAAATCCAGAAGACAGTCTGTAATTATGACAAGACTAAGGCTGGGACACTGTGGACTTGCATGGGATCTAGCGAAGATGGGCAAACATGAGGATGGACTCTGTAGAACCTGCAATCAACAACAGACTGTTAATCATGTGTTTATGGTATGTCAACAGTATAAAGGGCAAAGAGAACAACTTTACTCTGTGGTATCAGGAGATGGAATACAGGCAGTGACACTGAGAGATATTTTGAATCCTCATGAGAATCAATCGAGGACAGTGGATGCAGTCATGGATTTTATATCTGCAACAGGATTAGCCCTCTGAGAATGATGGTGTCATAAAATGATAACCGAGATTGAACTGTGGGAGGCAGCAATGTGCCGAAAGCCATCTAGCCTGCCGGAAAGCTAGAAGAAGAAGATTCTTTGTCGGATCATTGTTGCTTGTCACACGTTACATTCTGACCCACACTGATCTGTGAAAGTTTTCACAAATCAGAATGACCTAGTTAGCCAACCGGGGAAGGGTTAACTGACCCACACTGATCTGTGAAAGGTTTCACAAATCAGAATGACCAAGTTAACCACTCAGGGAAGGGTTAACTGACCCACACTGATCTGTGAAAGGTTTCACAAATCAGAATGACCTATATAACCACTCAGGGAAGGGTTAACTGACCCACACTGATCTGTGAAAGGTTTCACAAATCAGAATGACCAAGTTACCGACTCAGGGAAGGGTTAACTGACCCAAACTGATCTGTGAAAGTTTTCACAAATCAGAATGGCCAAGTTAACCACTCAGGGAAGGGTTAACTGACCCAAACTGATCTGTGAAAGTTTTCACAAATCAGAATGACCTAGTTAGCCAACCGGGGAAGGGTTAACTGACCCAAACTGACCTCTGAAAGGTTTCACAAATCAGAATGACCTAGTTAACCAACCGGGGAAGGGTTAACTGACCCAAACTGATCTGTGAAAGTTTTCACAAATCAGGTTCAATCTAAAACAAGTGTTTTTGTAATCCAGCACTGTGTGTTTATTATAAATTGTTAATATCCATGGTTTAAACATGAAAAACACCTATTTTCAACATTCCTGTCTAACGGACTTTTTACAGACAAGAGCTTTGCTGTGAAAAAAATTCACAAATCGAGCATGTCAAGGTGACACTGGGTTCAGAGTCCTAAGTGACCGACTTTTGGAGCTGTATACCCAATTAAAAAAAAAAAAAAAAGATTTTGACCCGGAGAAACACTGTTACACAAATTCACAAAACATGAATAACGACGTGAGATATTATTTGCATGTCCACGACACCGCACTGCGGGACCACAGCGAAACGAAAACTGAAAATCAAACCGCAAACTATCTTTACTCCGGTGGAAAACCGAGTGGCAAGGGACGGGCGCTATTTAAAATTGTGAATTTCTCTGAATTGACAGATTCTTGGAAACATTTAAGATAATGTAAGTACACAATTGAAAAACACCGTGCAAGTGTTTTTTGGATATTTTGATAAATTCTTACATATTGTACATTTAAGCAGTACATAAAGTATTGAATGAAAATGTCTCTGAAACATCTGTGTATTTGACAAATATTGCATCCATTTAATTTCACTACAGCTGAATGAGAAGGTGACGTCACGCGTATCACTCCGTGTTGCATTGTGGGAAGGATTCGCCATCTTGGTAGGATACGCTATCCGTTGTCATGGTTACTTCGACCGTGAGACCGAGAGAAATAGCGACAGAGAGAGAGAGCAGCTTGATATTTGTTTGCATTTTTGCGATAAGGCACAGTTTCTTGGGAATAAATGAAGAAGGGGGAAGCAAAAGGAAAGGGGGTCTATCGGGAGAGACTAAATAACAACACAAAGCAGCGTTATTTAGAGAAACTACTTGACATCAACATGGACCCGTACGACCTGCTACAGAATGGACGAAAGACCAAAGCACTACCACCTTTCACATACGCTGACAAAGTTAATTACCTGGTTTGTTTATGGAATCAGTGCCTAACGTGCTTTAAGTCATTAGAAGCTGAACAAGTCTGCTGCGGCTGGGTGCAAGACACCCCCAAACCTGTAACGTTAAACTGCGAGAGTTCAGTCATACTTGATGTTTCATTCAGGCAAGGGCGTAGATTTGGTTTTAACATTGGGGGGGTTGTAATGTTTAATATAGTTTAAAAAATTGTTCTGCATATTTTTCATGTGATCATGGGTATAAATATGGGGGGTTATCTCCCCCCCAACCCCCCCATAAATTACGCCCCTGCATTCAGGCCTCATTCATATGTGGAAATAAATCTGATATGAATCAGATACGTGCATTTGCACCTGCCGTGCAACGTTAAGCGAATAGATCGGACATTCCCCTGTCAATGCGAATCGTAGCTGCTACGTCATTAAAAAAGTGTATTTTTAAAACATTTCACGGTACAGATATATCTATAACAAATGAAACAACTCTAGTTGAATAACAGAGTATTAATTTCGTTCGTTTGTGTTAAATAAATGGCGAACTGTGCTGAAATGTGTTGCTTTTGAAAGCAGGCTTTGCTCGCTGTTGCTGCTGTCAGTTTATTGACAAGCAGTTTCTCTAAGCTGGCTGCATTGTTATTTAGTCTCTCCCGATAGAACCCCTTTCATTTATCTTCCTTCTCCATATCTTCCAAAGAAACTGCGGCGTATCGGTGAAATGTAAACAAACACTAAGCTGCGCTGTCTCTCTTTCGCTATTTCTGGAATGTTTAGTCGCGCCTCTGTGAAGTTCTGAAGGCGTTGCCCCTGGCAACCGATAGCGTCTCCTACCATCATGGCCGACCGGCTCAGACCCCGCCCAAATCGGCACGTGACTCCTCACTCTCAATAAGGTATGCATTGCAAACACAGCGCGAGCGTCTCCGTTTTCAGCTCCTCCCCGACTGCGCGCGCACCTCTCTCTCCCCCTTCAAGCCCAGAGCTGTGAAAAACATATTTGGGCTCTGTTCAAGCCACGTCACAGGAAAGAAATTCTGATGGTGTCGTCGGACCTGTTTTAATATCCTAAGGTGATTAAAAAACTTGCAAGGACTTGACTGTCTCAGTATTTTTACTGTTATAGCGACTCTAATCTCAGTGTCTCGACAAAAGCATAAAAGAACCTGCAATCAGTGGAGAAGAAGAGAGACACTTTCAAAGGGGATTTTTGAGAAGTTTATTTCCAAATAGCCAGTAGAGTTTGTGTGATTTTCCTGCATGTTTACTTTTGAATCCATCATTTGGGAAAGTGAAGTCTCGTTTGCTGGTGCTCTAAAACAGTGAAAATGGATTCACTATCTGCAAAGGAAATGTCTTGTCCAATTTGCTGTGAAATCTTCAAGGCTCCTGTTCTTCTGTCGTGTAGTCACAGTTTCTGTAAAGAGTGTCTTCAACAGTTTTGGAGAAGCAGGAACACTAGAGAGTGTCCTGTCTGCAGGAGAAGGTCGTCACGAGATGATCCTCCATGTAATCTTGTGTTAAGAAACTTGTGCGAGTCCTTCCTGAAGGGGAGAAATGAGAGGAGTTCATCAGGGTCCGAGGAGGTCTGCAGTTTACACAGTGAGAAACTCAAACTCTTCTGTCTGGAGGACAAACAGCCTGTGTGTTTAGTGTGCAGAGATTCACATAAACATGTCAAGCACACATTCAGACCCATCAGTGAAGTTGTTTCATCTTATAAGGTAGGACAAATGTCTCTTGTTTAATTTAAGCAATAATTATTCACAGATATCATCACATTCATACACTCAGTATTTCTCTCTGCCATTTTGCTCAACTTTATAATCACATGATGTTCGATCATATCACTATACTCTTTTTATATATTTTATTTTGTTTAATTCTAGGAGGAGCTGAGGTTCTTACAAGAGAAACTTAAACACAGGGAGAAAATTAAAGGGGAGTGTGTGAAAACAATTCAACACATCAAGGTGAGGATACAGAATGACGCAGATAGGATCTACAATTAATGTAACAGATTCCAGTTTATTATGATTACATTTCTTTTAAGTCAACTTAACAGGCTAATCCTTGTGAGAAATGAGTACACATATGTGTTATTTAGTAAAATACAAAAAAGAAAATGCATAAGTACAAACTAATATTTACTTAACATGACATTTATTTACAGGTAATGAAATGTAGACCCACTTAAGTGGGACTTAAAGGGATAGTTCACCCAAAAAGGATAATTCTGTCATTAATTATATGTGTCATAAGAACACATAAACCAAATAAATATATTCAATATTAAATGTCCAAATTTCCATAAAAAAAGTGAAAATATAAATTCTAAAAATATGAAATATGGCTCTAACATGTACTTTAAAGTAAACTTTTAATTTGACTATAACAAAATTTACTTTTTAGGATTGTACTTAAGTGTGTTAAGAAACAGTTATGACAGTGTACTCTGTTGAAGTGCACTTAAGTTGCCTTTTATTTCATTATTATTATATTATCTGTTAGTAAAGGTTTTTGTAAATATTCTTTTGCGATGTGAAGTACACTACAATTGTACATTCAGTACAATTAAGCACACTTTTGCAGAAGTTTTTCCCTAGTCATAAATAATGTTCATGTTCATGTGTGTTCATTCACATGATTGAACTCTGAAATTTTTAAGAAGTTGATTAAGACTTTTTTAATGCAATCTTTATTAACTTGGTTGTTATTTAAATTGTTGTTGCATAACAACATAAATATGTAAAAAAAAAAAAAAGAGCATAACAAATCAAATGTATTATTTATTAATAAGGGAATGTTATTTAATTTCAGTCTCAAGCTGAGCACACAGACTGTCAGATTAAACTGGAGTTTAAAAAGCTTCATCAGTTCCTCAGAGATGAAGAAGAAATAGCAATCGCTACATTGAGGGAGGAAGAGGAGCGGAAGAATCAGGCGATGAAGGAGAAGCTTGAGGAGATGAACAGACACATCTTAGCTCTTTCACACACAATCCAGGACATGGAGGAGATGATGAATGCCAGTGAAGTCTTGTTTCTAAAGGTCTCATTTCTGATAATTGATACATTGATTGATCACATCCTGTCATTTTGGGAGATAATAAATTATCTGTTTATTCTGCAGAACTTTCCAGTCACAATGGAAAGGTGAGTGATCTACTGGTTCCCTCTCGTAGTCACTTCGAGTTACGTCGAATGATGACGAAATGGGGTTTCGCTTAGAAAGCCTATCATTTACATTTATATTTATTCATTTAGCTGACGCTTTTATCCAAAGCAACTTACAATTGC
Source organism: Rhinichthys klamathensis goyatoka (assembly GCF_029890125.1). Taxonomy (NCBI): domain Eukaryota; kingdom Metazoa; phylum Chordata; class Actinopteri; order Cypriniformes; family Leuciscidae; genus Rhinichthys; species Rhinichthys klamathensis. The sequence continues at coordinate 12,177 of NW_026606917.1, read as the reverse complement.
TATATATGGCAGAGGTCGCACGCCTCTGGAGCAACTAGGGGTTAAGTGTCTTGCCCAGGGACACATTGGTGTCTCACAGTGGATTCGAACCCGGGTCTCTCACACCAAAGGCATGTGTCTTATCCACTGCGCCATCGCCACCCTATCAACTTCGAGTATTACAAAATGAGCCAATGGCAAAGAAGAAATGCTATGGGTCTGTGGATTTTGCATAGCGTGACTCAGCCCCACCTCGTGGGTAGGGAAGTATGCTGGCAATATGCTGATCTGTTTTTACTTCGGAGCCAAGAAGTCCTCTTCACTCCTGCAGCCTATTCTCTGACTATCTTCGAGAATCTTCTAGACGAGCAGCTTCCAGCGGTGTTGGTGTGATGGCGTGTTCCAGCGAGTTTCACATTCCTGCCTGCTGATCTGAACAGCGTGTGTGTTTCTACCTGGACGCTTCAGCACTGCTGAAAGCTTTTCTCTCACATAAAGAGCGTGCACGTGGTACGTCTTTCTAAAGACGATCTGCCTGTGTATTTCTGAGTGCGGTAGTCTGATCGATTCCGCTGATGGGCACGAGTGCTGTTTGGGCTTCGATCACACTCAGACAGCGTTCGTGGATGTGTCACGTTCTCCTAGCGCATAGGTCGGCAACCCGCGGCTCTAGAGCAGCATGCGGCTCTTAAGCGCCGCCCTAGTGGCTCCCTGGAGTTTTTTTCAAAAATTTGAAAATGGAAAAAATATTTTTTTGTTTTAATATAATTTGTGTAGGAGGAAAAACATGACAAACTTTCTTAAAGTTTTTCAACGTTGTAAAAATGTGTATAATAAATATTTAATTTCAACATTTCTTGTCAACGAAGAATTTACGCCATACACTTTGACACACGTGTCTGTCAGATTGGCGTGATGCCAGACCGGTGGCTGACAAACAAACCGGCGGGTGTGTCATGGGCCATGGATCCCAAGGGGAAAAAGAGAAAGATAGCTGAGCACTCCCAACGCAATAGAGTGCGGCGCGGGACTAGATTTGATGGCCGAGCGCGGGCGCGTGCGGTAATGCACTCACTCTACTAAAACAAAATAGAAACGATTTACAGGCCAGAATTTCTATTCGTAACATGTTTGCAGCGTTGAGCGATATAGCCAATCACAGACATATGTGTTGATTTCTTGAACGCAATGGCCAATCAGAAACATTTAAGATAGACTCCCCTCACCGCTCAAAGCAGACTTTTTTGTTCAGTGCTGAATTCTGTATGCTGGCAAATCCTCTAATTATAACGAACAAAGTGTGGATATTATGAAAGATTCATTGTGCAGTCAGCTTCATTGATAATAACAGAGATGTGTGAGATCGCGATGAACTGTCAGCTTTTTAGGAATTATTAAGAGAGCGCACTTTGCGCCCATTCAGTCATGCCAAACCTTGCACGCAGTAAACTGCTTGCTTTTATGTTAAATTAACAGTGGTTTGTGTTTTAATGCTTTAATAACAAATAATTTATCAGGAGGATGTATGGTGGCGACACGTAGGCTAACTTAAGTATTTGGAGGTACAGAAAAAAGTCTATTTGCGGGCGGGAGCGGGACAAAACATAAATGTTGCGGGCAGGAGAAAGAAAGTTGAGAACGTCAGTTATAACGACCCACGCATTAAAAAATGGTCGCGTTAAAATCGGGCTCGGTCTCATAATTACGTTTAATGTGTCGGGCCGGGCCGGGCTTGATTTTCTGGGCCCGATCTAAGCTCTAATTTGTAGCCTACTTATCATTTTGATACTAAGGGGCTAATAAAGCTAATATAACACTTACAGCATGTGTTGCCTTCATTATAAGGCTTATATAAAGCTTTTATTTTTTTGCGGCTCCAGACAGATTTTTTTTTTTTGGTCCAATATGGCTCTTTCAACATTTTGGGTTGCCGACCCCTGGAACATGACCATCGCAATGTAATGGCTGAGACTCAATGAGCTCAATACAGCGAGAGTCCCCTTATCCACACCCCAATCTATTTTCTCCACGCGATATAATACTTTGGCTGGTGGCCAGGGTAACCTAAGACGGCTGGTCTGGAACTAAACCAACGAAACATCCTCGCTCCACACCCCGTCTTTCACATTGCAACCCGTGCGGTTCTAAATGAGCTCGGGTGTGCTAGCATAACGAGTCTGATCCACAGGTTACAGCTATGCTTTTCCGGCCGCCGCGAGTATCGGGCTTGTGTGGAACCATCCGGCGCACAGCTAGCCGCGGGGCCTCCGAAAGTATGCGTTTCCCCCAGTCAGCCTTCTTGTACAGACCCTGTGCAAGATCAGGGAGGACGAGGAGGAGGTCATTTTGGTTGCGCCTCATTGGCCCAGCCGGACCTGGTTCTCCGAACTTGTACTCCTCGCGACAGCACCTTCCTGGCCAATTCCTCTGAGGAAGGACCCTTTCTCAGAGACGGGGCACCCTATGGCACCCTCGTCCCGTACTTTGAAACCTCTACGTGTGGCTCCTGGACAGGACAAGGCAGGTTTGAGTCCCCTACCACCAGCGGTACTACCATTTGAGTACTACCATCACTTCCACTTGAGCATTGTCCACGAGACATGCCTATGCGTTGGAGTGGAACCTCTTCGTCAACTGGTGCTCTTCTCACCGAGAAGACCCCAGAAAATGCCCGATCAGTGTCGTGCTTTCCTTCCTGTTGACGCAGTTGAGGGTAAGTCCGTGGGAAAGCACAACCTGATCATCAGGTTCCTGAGAGGAGCGAGGAGACTGAATCCTCCTCGCCCTCCCTCTTGGGACCTCTCAGTGGTTCTAACTGCCCTGCAGAGTGCTCCCTTTGAGCCTCTGCAATCAGTGGAGCTTAAGTTCCTGTCAGTTAAGACAGCGCTCCCGGTTGCATTGGCCTCCATTAAGAGGGTAGGGGACCTGCACGCATTTTCCGTTGACGAAGCGTGCCTGGAATTCAGGCCGGCCTATTCTCATGTGATCCTGAGACTCCGGCCTGGATATGTGCCCAAGGTTCCCACCACTCCCTTTCGAGATCAGGTGGTGAACCTGCAAGCGCTGCCCCTGGAGGAGGCAGACCCAGCCTTGGCACTGCTCTGTCCAGTACGCGCCCTCCGTGCTTACGTAGACAGAACGCAGTGTTTCAGGACCTCAGACCAGGTCTTTGTCTTTTATGGGAAGCTGAAGGGAAAGGCTCTCTCCAAGCAGAGGCTGTTTCACTGGATAGTGGATGCCATTGCTTTGGCATACCAGAAGCAAGGCTGACCTTTTTTTCTGTGAAAAGCTCTTGGTGTGAAAGCTCACTCCACCCGGAGTGTGGCTTCCTCTTGGGCTCTAGCGCATGGCGCCTCGCTAACAGACATCTGCAGAGCTGCAGGCTGGGCAACACCCAACACATTCGCCAGATTCTACAATCTCTGAGTCGAGCCAGTGTCCTCCCATGTACTCGCTTCAACCAGCCGGTACTAGGACCCGCTCAGATGTCTTTGCTTGCTCACCATTCCACTCCACGGACTGGATACGTGCGATATATCCCTCAGGTGAGCTTTCCCCAAGCCCTGAGTTCCTTCAGCGCTGTTGACGTCAACGCCAGAGTCTATGCCTGCGGCAGCTTTCACGTTGGCTACGTGCCTCCATGTGCTTGGTTCCCGTGACCATCCCACTGGTGACCATCCCACATGTGTATTTCGACTGTAAGCCTCTCCGAGCATGTGTCTTTCCCTTGGCAAGCCACCTTGCCACTCCTGGGGTTGAAACATTCCACCCTGCGGGCTGAACACCCCAGTGTTTCTTCATATGCTGCCCCTCTGGGTCATATCTGGGAACCCCATTTCATCGTCATTCGACGCAACTCGAAGTGACTACGAAAGGGAACGTCTCGGTTACGTATGTCTCCCTTCCACTTCGCTGTACCGCTGGAACAGTCTGAGTTCAGTCTCGCCTCCTCAGCAAGTAACATATCTGCATATTGCCAGCGTATATCCTTATATACCCACAAGGTGGGGCGGAGTCACACTATGCAAAATCCGCAGACCCATAGCATTTCTTTGCCATTGGGAATTGTAGAGTACGGAGATGCAGAACTGCAATGGGTCAATCATCCTTTTCAGTGAAAGGTGGACATCTATGGAACACCATGCCGGTGAATCTAAAGTTGCAACCAGAACTTACGGTTTTCTGTACAAAGCTGAAACAATGGCTGAAATCTACACAGCGATGTGAACATTGAGGTTATTTTTATTTTTTTTAGATTAGTTACGTTATTTTTATGAAGTTGATGTGTTTAGGTATGTCAATATGTCATTGTTGATTTGTTTGGGTACAACATGTGCACACATGTATACATGTGTGTATTTGTATTTGTTTTGTTTCTTGTGATGATTGTTTGTTTGTTTTTTTGTTTTGTTTTTTGGATGTTTTGATTTTATGTAAAAGCCTAACCAGGGACGCGGGCCGCAAACTAGCTTTATGCTATATGCCCTATGTACACAGCATCGGTTGTCTATGTGTAACAATGCTTAGTGTATTGTCCCTGTTAAATAAAAAAAAAAAAAATTGGCTCGTTTTGTAATACTCGAAGTTGATAGGCTTTCTAAGCGAAACCCCATTTTGTTGTCATTCGACGTAACATATCCATTTCCTACTCAGGGAACGAGGGTTACATACGTAACCGTGACGTTTCTCTGTTTCTGATCCAAAGCCACTGTAGTTCTGACTTCTGAATATTCTTCCAGAGTCCAGAGCTCACAGCCGGATCCACACATGGCTTCTGGAGCTTTGATTCATGTGGCGCCTTACTTGGGCAACCTGCCGTTCAGAGTCTGGAAGAAGGCGCAAGACATTATCCAAAACAGTGAGTCTTCTTTAGATAAGTGATTCTCAAACATTTTGACTGCAAGGCCCTTAGTGTCCAGGAAGCTTCAGAAGCTTGGGTCTTTTTGCTCACCTAGGCTCTTTGAATAGAATCCTGAATAGAAAGTTCAAAAGAACAGCAATTATTTGCAATACAAAAATACATATTTGAGAAAATACATAATCAGCCAGTGTTCAAAAGTATCTGCTTGCCTTAGCTCGATTCAAAGCGGTAAGCTTGTAATAACGTTTTTAATTCCAGTGGTACTGGCGGATTTCCGCGGGAGATTCGAGCATGTCTTTGCGTCATTACATCACATCTGTACACATAAAGAAGGAGTCTCGGCTAGTAGGCTATATTGAGTCATTACGTCACATCTGTACACATAAAGAAGAGTCTCGGCTAGTAGGCTATATTGAGTCATTACGTCACATCTGTACACATAAAGAAGAGTCTCGGCTAGAAGGCTATATTGATTCATTACGTCACATCTGTACACATAAAGAAGAGTCTCGGCTAGTAGGCTATATTGATTCATTACGTCACATTTGTACACATAAAGAGGAGTCTCGGCTAGTAGGCTATATTGAGTCATTACGTCACATCTGTACACATAAAGAAGAGTCTCGGCTAGTAGACTATATTGAGTCATTACGTCACATCTGTACACATAAAGAAGGAGTCTCGGCTAGTAGGCTATATTGAGTCATTACGTCACATCTGTACACATAAAGAAGAGTCTCGGCTAGTAGGCTATATTGAGTCATTACGTCACATCTGTACACATAAAGAAGAGTCTCGGCTAGAAGGCTATATTGATTCATTACGTCACATCTGTACACATAAAGAAGAGTCTCAGCTAGTAGGCTATATTGAGTCATTACGTCACATTTGTACACATAAAGAGGAGTCTCGGCTAGTAGGCTATATTGAGTCATTACGTCACATCTGTACACATAAAGAAGAGTCTCGGCTAGTAGACTATATTGAGTCATTACGTCACATCTGTACACATAAAGAAGAGTCTCGGCTAGTAGGCTATATTGAGTCATTACGTCACATCTGTACACATAAAGAAGAGTCTCGGCTAGTAGGCTATATTGAGTCATTACGTCACATCTGTACACATAAAGAAGAGTCTCGGCTAGTCGGCTATATTGAGTCATTACGTCACATCTGTACACATAAAGAAGAGTCTCGGCTAGTCGGCTATATTGAGTCATTACGTCACATCTGTACACATAAAGAAGAGTCTCGGCTAGTAGACTATATTGAGTCATTACGTCACATCTGTACACTTAAAGAAGAGTCTCGGCTAGTAGACTACATTGAGTCATTACGTCACATTTGTACACATAAAGAAGAGTCTCGGCTAGTAGGCTATATTGAGTCATTACGTCACATCTGTACACATAAAGAAGAGTCTCGGCTAGTAGGCTATATTGAGTCATTACGTTACATCTGTACACATAAAGAAGAGTCTTGGCTAGTCGGCTATATTGAGTCATTACGTCACATCTGTACACTTAAAGAAGAGTCTCGGCTAGTAGGCTATATTGAGTCATTACGTCACATTTGTACACATAAAGAAGAGTCTCGGCTAGTAGGCTATATTGAGTCATTACGTCACATCTGTACACATAAAGAAGAGTCTCGGCTAGTAGGCTATATTGAGTCATTACGTCACATCTGTACACATAAAGAAGGAGTCTCGGCTAGTAGGCTATATTGCGTGTGAGGATGCTATAGCCTTTTCTCACAGCACTTGATATAATTAAACTTATCAATTTGATGGCGGATCCAGAAAGGTTCAAACAACAATCACCAGTGACAACTGGAGACTCACCCGTTGTAAAATGCAAAAGACTTACAGAACTTACAGAAAAAAAGAGACTGCAACCGGACCCATGCGAAAACAAGGATACATATCGGAAGTACACGCAATGCTGTAGTCACGCAATACTGACGTTGTTAACATTAACAATTTGAGAACAAAGTATAATTTGCACAGTTTTGCGTAGGGATGGGACTTGAAAACCGGTTCCACTTGAGAACCGGCTCTAAGTTTTACGATCCATCGATATTGTCTGCCCTTGACGTTAACGAGTCCTCATATCAATGCTCCTGCTCTGAGTTAGCCATAGTATGTAGGCTACAGACCGTGAACTCACAACTGTCCCTTTTGTCCTTTATCAAGCACCATAGCACGGCGTCCAAAGCGAATTTATGTACCGCCAAAGTCTTATTTGATCGGTGAGTAATGTAGATGAACTGCTGCGCTTGTGACAGGGCACATGTTTAACTGAACGATCAGAGAGAGCCCTGGTTGCGCGCACGCACTCTCTATCTTCGGAGCAAGGCCGGCTTCACCGTCTCGAAACTAAGCGCTGTCTCGCTCTCTCTCCCTCGCACATATTAATCAAAATAAACGACACAATGGCAAGGTCGGGAGACCAATGTTTCATGTGGAGCATTCAGAGATTTGTTTTTCCTGAATTAGGCTACCGCTGGGTGTGAATTGTGCTAAAATACATTGCCTTATCTTCTCTGAAAAGCGTTCCGCACATTCAGCTGACATAAACCACACTTTAAATAAACGAAAAAAAACTATCCAGTGATGAAATGTTTTCTGTGATGACACATCTTGTGGTATGTCCCAACCGCCGGCACACGTCTGATAATGACACGTCCAATTCGCGAACTAATGACTCATTTGAACCGATTCGTTTTAATGAATGGTTAAAACAACTGATCTTTCCAACACTGAACTCACGGTACCTTTAATCGGTGTATAACTAAATCGGTAACACTTTACAATAAGGTTCCATTTATTACATAAATTACATAAAAGTACAGTTTGCTTACTCAAGTGTAAGCTTTAAAACAAATAAAACCACTTGGTTTCCCAAATCCCAAGCTATGAGCTTGATATAACTATGAAATTAATAATCATTATAGAAATTTCCATGACTTTACGATGTCTGGAAATCACACTTTTAAAATTCCCTCATATACAGTATCCAGGTTTTCTAAGACCAAGGGAACAAATTGAAATAAGAAAAATGTCTTGATTGTCAGCTGTCTTTTTAAAGTTTATTTTATTTTTAATCATTGTAAGCTATTTTTCGCCCCCCCTTGGACATTTGCTGAGGCTTCCGGCGCTGGTTGAGAACCACTGCGCTGTTGCACATACAGTTTAAATGACAGATGGGTGAATAGTCCCCCTATGGTGAAAATCAAGTTTTTAATGTTGTTTAATATGTCTATGTGGTGTTTTTAATATGCTTTGACAAACTCAAAGACTGAAGGCCAATTTATACTTCTGCGTCGAGTGTACGCCGTAGTGTACGGCGTAGGCTACGCACGTAGGCGACGCCGTCATGAGCATTTATACTTCTGCGTTTAGCTCTGCGTTGCTCTGCAGTACAGCGCCGAAACGCTAGTTGGCGGCGGAGGGTTTTAATGTTCCACTGTGTTTAGATTCCTCGCGGCAAGAAGAAGAAGATTCCTCGCGGCTGTTTTGAGTTTAGGTTACTACAAGCAATGGCGACTGAAAGAGAGCAGATCATGTTGGAGTTGGAGCTTATCGAGGTGGAAAAGGTACATTTTTAGTTTTTTTAACAGTTTCGCTGTACTTAGAATTTAAAAATGGCGGGCGGTGCAGAAGAACACGCCGGAAATGCATAGGAGGAAACGCGATGCTACCAAGCCGACCAATCACAGATCTTGCGGTCCGTGTCGTCGCGACGTGTAGTTACATTTTTGAGGAGGTGCGCGTCAGCTTACGGCGAAGGGTACGGCGTATGGTACGCGTCTGTGCGTATGCTACGCCATACCTACTGCGCGCACCCGACGCAGAAGTATAAATTGGCCTTGAGTGATTGAGTGGAGGCGGGGCTAATTTGTATATTCATAGAACCACGTATACTAAATGAGGCAAGGGTGTAGAGTTACGTTCAAGCTATTTTAAGGCATGAATATTTGTTTTTTTTCAAGGAAAAAACATTTAAATGTGTAATTTCTGTTATCAAAGATGAGTTTTAAAGGATAAAAGTATTGACTACAGGGGGGACTTTAAAGATTTAGTCATGATGTGTGGAATAACCAGATGACCTGCAACAGCAACACCAAAATGAGCTGTAAACAAGAGAACAACAACTCTGGCACACACTGATATTTAGTTACATTTATTTAGCAGATCTCTACAGTTTTTATCATGGGATGCAAAAATAACATTTCTTAAGGCCCGGGTATGCTTAATTTTCTGCATTCTACTTTGCGCAAGCATTTTAAAGTACTCCGTTGGCTGTGAGTGCGGAACGACACGTTTGGCACATTGGCACTATCTAGTGGACTTTGTTTTCAAGCGCTCAAGTCAAGGCCAAATAATAGGGGTGAAATAAGGGTGATTGGGGCAGTTTTTGAAGTTCCGCCTTGTGTAAGGTTTCTTTAATTTATGGTTCTTGCCATAAATTAAAAACATCAGCCCAACATATTCCCTTTTATGTAAACTGATCCAAAATACCATTTTTGGTAACATTTGAGTGATTGGGACAGCACATCTTATCATTGATTTAGGCCAGTGTAAGCACTTATTACACTATTTAGTTCATACTTTGGTATAATTTCACATGCAACATTTCCTTTTTCTGTTTGTGTTTATTTCTGTTCAACTTTGTTTCTCAATGTTTATAAATTCATCCACAATTCAGTACAACACCCCCTTTTTTTGTAACATTTGGATGAAAGGTTCATAATCCATCTTCATTTGTGTACAGTTCACTCTTGATCATATGAAGATCAGAATAAAAGCAGCTGTTGATTGTGTCTCATCAGCTCCTGTGATTCTGGATCCAAATACAGCTCATCCAGATCTCCTCTTGTCTGATGATTTGACCAGTCTGAGATGCAGTTCGAACAGTCAAACGCTTCCTGATAATCCAGAGAGATTCGACGAGCATTCCTGCGTTCTGGGTTCAGAGGGGTTTGACTCGGGGACACACTGCTGGGACGTGGAGGTTAAAGAGAGCTCGTCCTGGGCTCTGGGAGTAACTGCGGCATCGAACCAGAGGAAGGGATGTGATTTCTTTGACACTGGTGTGTGGAGTGTGCAGTACAGACTGTTTGAAGAGTCTGGTTTTCCTGTGGAACAGAAGCTGGAGCGGGTGAGAGTTCAGCTGGACTTTGAAAGAGGAACGGTGTCATTCTCCGATCCTGTATCTAACACGCATCTATACACGTTCACAACCAGCTTCACTGAGACTGTCTTCCCATTCTTCTATAGCTTTTCCCATCTGAGGATCTTACAGTTGAATTGTTTGTAAAAGTTATTGCTGTACATCCACAGCTGACAGAAATAAGACCGGTTTAGTAATGTTCCCATTAAGTCGCGAAAAACTTTATTTCTGAATGATCTTATCGTTCAAAAAGTCCAGTTTATCACGTGTTTTAAAAACGTGTTTTTTCTTGGTTTCGGCGAACGTTAAGGAAACATTCCATTCAACATTTGGCAAACATTATGGGTATGTAACTTTCTCTGAACATTCTGAAACAAGTACTGATATTAACAAATGTTGGATGGAGTGTTGGAAATGTATGAACACACAGACAAGTGGAGTGAAACCAACATTAAAATGTTCCAGTTTAGAGGTGAGAAGAGAGTTTTCTCAGGATTCAGTTCAATAATCAATATTATCTTCATGATTTGATATATGTATATATAATATATACACTCACCTAAAGGATTATTAGGAACACCATACTAATACTGTGTTTGACCCCCTTTCGCCTTCAGAACTGCCTTAATTCTACGTGGCATTGATTCAACAAGGTGCTGAAAGCATTCTTTAGAAATGTTGGCCCATATTGATAGGGTAGCATCTTGCAGTTGATGGAGATTTGTGGGATGCACATCCAGGGCACGAAGCTCCCGTTCCACCACATCCCAAAGATGCTCTATTGGGTTGAGATCTGGTGACTGTGGGGGCCATTTTAGTACAGTGAACTCATTGTCATGTTCAAGAAACCAATTTGAAATGATTCGAGCTTTGTGACATGGTGCATTATCCTGCTGGAAGTAGCCATCAGAGGATGGGTACATGGTGGCCATAAAGGGATGGACATGGTCAGAAACAATGCTCAGGTAGGCGGTGGCATTTAAACGATGCCCAATTGGCACTAAGGGGCCTAAAGTGTGCCAAGAAAACATCCCCCACACCATTACACCACCACCACCAGCCTGCACAGTGGTAACAAGACATGATGGATCCATGTTCTCATTCTGTTTACGCCAAATTCTGACTCCATCTGAATGTCTCAACAGAAATCGAGACTCATCAGACCAGGCAACATTTTTCCAGTCTTCAACTGTTCAATTTTGGTGAGCTCTTGCAAATTGTAGCCTCTTTTTCCTATTTGTAGTGGAGATGAGTGGTACCCCCGGTGGGGTCTTCTGCTGTTGTAGCCCATCCGCCTCAAGGTTGTGCGTGTTGTGGCTTCACAAATGCTTTGCTGCATACCTCGGTTGTAACGAGTGGTTATTTCAGTCAAAGTTGCTCTTCTATCAGCTTGAATCAGTCGGCCCATTCTCCTCTGACCTCTAGCATCAACAAGGCATTTTCGCCCACAGGACTGCCGCATACTGGATGTTTTTCCCTTTTCACACCATTCTTTGTAAACCCTAGAAATGGTTGTGCGTGAAAATCCCAGTAACTGAGCAGATTGTGAAATACTCAGACCGGCCCGTCTGGCACCAACAACCATGCCACGCTCAAATTTGCTTAAATCCCCTTTCGTTCCCATTCTGACATTCAGTTTGGAGTTCAGGAGATTGTCTTGACCAGGACCACACCCCTAAATGCATTGAAGCAACTGCCATGTGATTGGTTGATTCGATAATTGCATTAATGAGAAATTGAACAGGTGTTCCTAATAATCCTGTAGGTGAGTGTATGTATATATAAACAAAAAATGCAAGCTAAATGCAAATTATCAGAGGTGGACAAAGTACACAACTTCCTTACTTGAGAGAAAGTATAGATACTACTGGACAAATATTACTCCGTTACAAGTAAAAGTTGAAAAGTCTGATTTTTACTTAAGTAAAAGTACAGAAGTACTTGTTTTTAAAAGTACTTAAGTATCAAAAGTAAAAAGTAACTGTCAATGCATTGTTTTATTATTGTTGTATGTAATACTTACAGTACCTTTTGCCTCTGAATCTATGCCTGCCTACCTACCCTCATATCAATGTCAAATGTATTTCTACAACACATTTCCAGTAGTGGGGTTAAATGTGAGATTGAATAAGTGCACTCAATAATGTCCACAATGGTTCCGGA